>NC_052147.1:96987640-97085187 GCF_902713615.1 Scyliorhinus canicula | reverse complement strand
CAGAGACACAGGGACAGAACACACAGGGGACAGAGACACAGGGGACAGACACACAGGGACAGAGACACAGGGGACAGAGACACAGGGGACAGACACACAGGGGACAGACACACAGGGACAGACACACAGGGACAGAGACACAGGGGACAGAGACACAGGGGACAGAGACACAGGGGACAGACACACAGGGGACAAGACACAGGGGACAGAGACACAGGGAACAGAGACACAGGGACAGAGACACAGGGACAGAGACACAGGGGACAGACACACAGGGGACAGAGACACAGGGGACAGACACACAGGGAACAGAGACACAGGGACAGAGACACAGGGGGCAGAGACACAGGGGATAGAGACACAGGGACAGACACACAGGGGACAGACACACAGGGACAGACACACAGGGACGGACACACAGGGGACAGACACACAGGGGACAAGACACAGGGGACAGAGACACAGGGACAGAGACACAGGGGACAAACACACAGGGGACAGAGACACAGGGACAGAGACACAGGGACAGAGACACAGGGGACAGACACACAGGGTACAGACACACAGGGGACAGACACACAGGGGACAAGACACAGGGGACAGAGACACAGGGACAGAGACACAGGGACAGAGACACAGGGGACAAACACACAGGGGACAAGACACAGGGGACAGAGACACAGGGGACAAGACACAGGGGACAGAGACACAGGGACAGAGACACAGGGACAGACACACAGGGAACAGAGACACAGGGACAGAGACACAGGGACAGAGACACAGGGGACAGAGACACAGGGGACAGACACACAGGGACAGACACACAGGGACAGAGACACAGGGGACAGAGACACAGGGGACAGAGACACAGGGACAGACACACAGGGGACAGAGACACAGGGGACAGACACACAGGGGACAGACACACAGGGAACAGAGACACAGGGACAGAGACACAGGGACGGAGACACAGGGGACAGACACACAGGGACAGACACACAGGGAACAGAGACACAGGGGACAGACACACAGGGACAGACACACAGGGAACAGAGACACAGGGACAGAGACACAGGGACAGACACACAGGGGACAGAGACACAGGGGACAGAGACACAGGGACAGAGACACACAGGGGACAGAGACACAGGGGACAGACACACAGGGACAGACACACAGGGGACAGAGACACAGGGACAGAGACACAGGGACAGAGACACAGGGGACAGAGACACAGGGGACAGACACACAGGGACAGACACACAGGGGACAGACACACAGGGACAGAGACACAGGGACAGAGACACAGGGACAGACACACAGGGGACAGACACACAGGGGACAGACACACAGGGGACAAGACACAGGGGACAGACACACAGGGACAGAGAGACAGGGACAGAGACACAGGGGACAGACACACAGGAACAGACACACAGGGGACAGACACACAGGGACAGACACATAGGGGACAGACACACAGGGACAGAGACACAGGGTCAGAGACACAGGGGACAGACACACAGGGAACAGAGACACAGGGAACAGAGACACAAGAGACCATGACCCAGGGGACAGAGACACAGGGGACAAACACACAGGGACAGACACACAGGGGACAGAGACACAGTGGACCACGACCCAGGGGACAGACACACGGGGGACAGACACACGGGGGACAGACACACAGGGAACAGACACACAGGGGACAGACACACAGGGAACAGACACACAGGGGACAGACACACAGGGAACAGAGACACAAGAGACCATGACCCAGGGAACAGAGACACAGGGGACAGACACACAGGGGACAGAGACACAGTGGACCACGACCCAGGGGACAGACCCCCGGGGGACAGACACACAGGGGACAAACAATGCTCGGCACAACACCGAGGGCCGAAGGACCTGTTCTGTGCTGTTCTATGTTCTATTGCCCAGGTGCTGGCCGGCTTCGCACAGACCCAGAGGGAGATGGCCCCTCCATGGCCGCTAATGTTCAGACCCTGGTCAATACCAGAGCGGCATCCAGGACTGGCATTGCCAGGTGTCAGGGTGCTTTGGGGGATGGCTCTGCTCGCACCCACGTCCCATGGAGAAACACGGTTGCCATCGGGCACCCCGAGGGAGGAGGATGTGCTGAGTCCCGTGCTGGTGACTCTGTGGGCTGGGGCACAGACTGTATGTACCTCTTCACAATAATCACCTGTTAAATCAGTTGAAACCTGCCTTTGTGCTCTGTCTGATGGGTGTGGGGATGGGGTGGTGAGTGTTGGCCACTGGGTGTGTGGGATGGTGTACAGGTGGGGCCCAGTGAGTGCACCGTGTAACCCCCCCACCGTCATTCGCGCCCCCTACCAGCTATTCGACAGGACTGTGTGATGGAGTGGCCAGCTCGCATGCAGGGATCATCCAGGTGGAAGGTGCTACTGTGGGCACGAGTCAGACATTGTCTAACAAAGTAGACCACGGAGCTCATCGCAGAGTGGACTGTCATCACCCTACATCCCATGGACAAGATCCGCTGTTAATTTCAATCCTGTGCCCCCAGCTCGTTGTGCGGCAGGTATAGAGGGGGGGGTGGGGGGGGGGGGGGGGGGGGGGTGCATGGGGGTTGTTCGGTGATGGGGGAAGTGAGGGTGTTCGGTGATGGGGGAGGTGAGGGTGGTTCGGTGATGGGGGAGGTGAGGGTGGTTCGGTGGTGGGGAAGGTGAGGGTGTTCGGTGGTGGGGGAGGTGATGGGGGAGGTGAGGGTGTTCGGTGGTGGGGGAGGTGAGGGTGGTGGGTGGTGGGGGAGGTGAGGGTGGTCGGGGATGTGGGAGGTGAGGGTGGTCGGTGGTGGGGGAGGTGAGGGTGGTCGGTGGTGTGGGAGGTGAGAGTGTTCGGTGGTGGGGAGGTGAGGGTGTTCGGTGGTGGGGAAGGTGAGGGTGTCGGTGGTGGGGAAGGTGAGGGTGTTCGGGTGGTGGGGGAGGTGAGGGTGTTCGGTGATGGGGAGGTGAGGGTGGTTCGGTGGTGGGGGAGGTGAGGGTGTTCGGTGGTGGGGGAGGTGAGGGTGGTCGGTGGTGGGGGAGGTGAGGGTGGTTGGTGGTGGGGGAGGTGAGGTGTTCGGTGATGGGGGAGGTGAGGGTGGTCGGGGATGGGGGGAGGTGAGGGTGGTTCGGTGATGGGGAGGTGAGGGTGGTTCGGTGGTGGGGGAGGTGAGGGTGTTCGGTGATGGGGAGTGAGGGTGTTCGGGTGGTGGGGGAGGTGAGGGTGGTTCGGTGGTGGGGAAGGTGAGGGTGTTCGGTGGTGGGGGAGGTGAGGGTGGTTCGGTGGTGGGGAAGGTGAGGGTGTTCGGTGGTGGGAGAGGTGAGGGTGTTCGGTGATGGGGGAGGTGAGGGTGGTTCGGTGGTGGGGGAGGTGAGGGTGTTCGGTGGTGGGGGAGGTGAGGGTGGTCGGTGGTGGGGGAGGTGAGGGTGGTTGGTGGTGGGGGAGGTGAGGGTGTTCGGTGATGGGGGAGGTGAGGGTGGTCGGGGATGGGGGAGGTGAGGGTGGTTCGGTGATGGGGGAGGTGAGGGTGGTTCGGTGGTGGGGAAGGTGAGGGTGGTTCGGTGGTGGGGGAGGTGAGGGTGTTCGGTGATGGGGGAGGTGAGGGTGGTTCGGTGGTGGGGGAGGTGAGGGTGTTCGGTGGTGGGGGAGGTGAGGGTGGTCGGTGGTGGGGGAGGTGAGGGTGGTTGGTGGTGGGGGAGGTGAGGGTGTTCGGTGATGGGGGAGGTGAGGGTGGTCGGGGATGGGGGAGGTGAGGGTGGTTCGGTGATGGGGGAGGTGAGGGTGGTTCGGTGATGGGGGAGGTGAGGGTGTTCGGTGGTGGGGGAGGTGAGGGTGTTCGGTGATGGGGGAGGTGAGGGTGTTCGGTGGTGGGGAAGGTGAGGGTGGTTCGGTGGTGGGGGAGGTGAGGGTGTTCGGTGGTGGGGGAGGTGAGGGTGGTCGGTGGTGGGGGAGGTGAGAGTGTTCGGTGGTGGGGGAGGTGAGGGTGGTCGGTGGTGGGGGAGGTGAGGGTGGTCGGTGGTGGGGGAGGTGAGAGTGTTCGGTGGTGGGGGAGGTGAGGGTGGTTCGGTGGTGGGGGAGGTGAGGGTGGTTTGGTGGTGGGGGAGTTGAGGGTGTTCGGTGGTGTGGGAGGTGAGGGTGGTTCAGTGGTGGGGGAGTTGAGGGTGGTTCGGTGATGTGGGAGGTGAGGGTGTTCGGTGGTGGGGAAGGTGAGGGTGTTCGGTGGTGGGGGAGGTGAGGGTGGTCGGTGGTGGGGGAGGTGAGGGTGGTTGGTGGTGGGGGAGGTGAGGGTGTTGGTGATGGGGGAGGTGAGGGTGGTCGGGGATGGGGGAGGTGAGGGTGGTTCGGTGATGGGGGAGGTGAGGGTGGTTCGGTGGTGGGGAAGGTGAGGGTGTTCGGTGGTGGGGGAGGTGAGGGTGTTCGGTGATGGGGGAGTTGAGGGTGTTCGGTGGTGGGGGAGGTGAGGGTGGTTCGGTGGTGGGGAAGGTGAGGGTGTTCGGTGGTGGGGGAGGTGAGGGTGGTTCGGTGGTGGGGAAGGTGAGGGTGTTCGGTGGTGGGGGAGGTGAGGGTGTTCGGTGATGGGGGAGGTGAGGGTGGTTCGGTGGTGGGGGAGGTGAGGGTGGTTCGGTGGTGGGGAAGGTGAGGGTGTTCGGTGGTGGGGGAGGTGAGGGTGTTCGGTGATGGGGGAGGTGAGGGTGGTTCGGTGGTGGGGGAGGTGAGGGTGGTCGGTGGTGGGGGAGGTGAGGGTGGTTGGCGGTGGGGGAGGTGAGGGTGTTCGGTGATGGGGGAGGTGAGGGTGGTCGGGAGTGCGGGTGTTCTCGGTGATGGGGAGGTGAGGGTGTTCGGTGATGGGGAAGGTGAGGGTGTTCGGTGATGGGGGAGGTGAGGGTGTTCGGTGATGGGGGAGTTGAGGGTGGTTCGGTGGTGGGGGAGGTGAGGGGGTTCGGTGATGGGGGAGTTGAGGGTGGTTCGGTGGTGGGGAAGGTGAGGGTGGTCGGGTGATGGGGAGGTGAGGGTGTTCGGTGATGGGGGAGGTGAGGGTGTTCGGTGATGGGGGAGGTGAGGGTGGTTCGGTGATGGGGGAGGTGAGGGTGTTCGGTGGTGGGGGAGGTGAGGGTGGTTCGGTGATGGGGGAGGTGAGGGTGTTCGGTGGTGGGGAAGGTGAGGGTGGTCGGTGATGGCGGAGGTGAGGGTGTTCGGTGATGGGGGAGGTGAGGGTGTTCGGTGATGGGGAGGTGAGGGTGTTCGGTGGTGGGGGAGGTGAGAGTGTTCGGTGGTGGGGGAGGTGAGGGTGGTTTGGTGATGTGGGAGGTGAGGGTGGTTCGGTGGTGGGGGAGGTGAGGGTGTTCGGTGATGTGGGAGGTGAGGGTGGTTCGGTGGTGGGGGAGGTGAGGGTGTTCGGTGGTGGGGGAGGTGAGGGTGTTCGGTGGTGAAGGGATGGTGTCCGTGTCCCTGCCGAGCAAACATCCCAGCCCGGTTGGTGAACCCCTCCCCCCTAGTTGCTGAAACAAGTGTCAGCTAAAACGTCCCGTGCTCCATGGCCCTTCTGATATCGTAGTGCGGCCTCCCGTGCCTGGCCAGCCCCCATGTCCCGCCCATTGTGTCCCTCCCCCTCGTCCTCCTCGTCTAACGAAGCCTGCCCGTGCTCCTCATCCTCCTCCAACACATCGCCCCTCTGCTGGACTACATTGTGGAGGATGCAGCAGGCCACCACGATGCAGCCGACCCTCCTGGCCTCCTACTGGAGTGCTCCTCCAGAGCGGTCCAAGCACCTGAAACGCATCTACAGCACACTGAAGCACCTCTCAACTACACCCCTGGTCGCACAACGGGCCTCATTGTAGCGGTTCTCCGCGTCACTCTGTGGCTCTGTATAGATGTCATCTGCCAAGACTGCAATGGGTAACCCCTGCCGCCCAGCAACCTGCCCTGCAGCCGGGGAGGGGGGGGGGGGGGGGGGGGGGGGGTCCCTCGAACATTCCGGGGATCAGAGAGTCATGCACACTGCCCGGGTATTTGGTGCCGATGTGCAGGATCCTCATCTGATGGTCACAGACCACCTGAACGTTCACGGAGTGGTATCCCTTCCTGTTCATGAACAGCGGCCTGTTAGCCGCTGGTGGCCGCAGGGCGACGTGCACCCCATCGCTGACCCCCTGGACCCAGGGCTTCCCGGCAATGGCAGTGAAGCCTGCTGCCTGGGCATCCTGGTGGGCGTGGTCCACAGGGAGCTGGATGTAGCAGTCTGCCAGGGCATAGAGGGCGCCCATCACGGTACGGATGCATCTGTGCGCCGATGCCTGCAAGATGCCAGACAGGTCCCCACTCGGCGACTGGAAAGACCCCGTGGCATAAAGATTCATGGCGACCGTCACCTTGACGGTCACCAGTAGCGGATATCCTCCACCACTCCCACGCGGTGACAGGTGTGCCATCAGGTGGCAGATGTGAGCGACAGTCTCCCGGCCCAACTGTAGTCTCCTCCTGCATGCCCAGTCCAGGAGTTCCTCAAAGGACATGTGGCGTGGTACACACAGGGCCTCAGCCGGCGCCTCCTTTGCACCACCTCCACCTCCTCCTTCTCCTTGACCTGCTCCTCCTCCTCTTCCTCGCCCCGTTCCTCCTCCTCCTCAGCCTATCGGCTGACCGGCCGCCAGCCACCCGCTCCTCTGCTGCAGCCTCCATCTCCTCTCTGAGCCGTCTCCACTAACGCTGCTGCAGGGTTGCATGCAGGGCAGCGGCCCCTGCCATGCCAGCCGACATCGCTGGTTGGTACCAAACATGATCTGCAGGGGGTGAGGGGAGAACATGTTATCATGGCGCATACACCAGTGCACAACCAGGTACCATGGGCTACATGGTTGCCCCCGTTCACACTGCGTGCACCAGCCACACATGCCCCCACTCCCACCCCATTGGTGCCCCCGCTCCTGGCGCCCATCCCTGCTGCCAGGGCCACCGTTTCATGGTATTGCCCTCACTGGGGGCTGCCGTCGGTGTGACCCTGGGTGTTCCCCCCAGTGGGTGTCACCAGTTGACAGGGGTGGCCAGGAAGGGGGGGTGGCCGGGAAGGGGGGGGGGGGGGGCGGCATCCACCCTTACGGCCTTCGTTCACCCAGCGCCTGGGGTGGGTGGCGAACAAGATGGCCGTCGTAATGGGGTTCGGTGCACGGGCACCGCCCTCTCATGTCGGGGGGTGCGTCGGAGCCGATTCTCCAGCCAATCGCGTTTCGCGATGTCGGCGCGCTGTCTCAGAGAATCCAGCCCAAGATCCCTAGAGCCCATTCAGAAAGAATTGACCATCCTAACTGGTCCCGAACACCTTAAAATGGAACTCCAGTACTACTGACTTTAACTGGAACTTGAAAATGTTGAACTTGTTTTTCTTTCTAAGAAATCAGGTTAAACGTTGGAGCACAGCAATTGTTTCTTGCATTTGATTCAAACAGATCTCATCCTATTGTGCCTTGTCTCCATGGTGATTGGGCCTAGGGTTTTTGCTCGGTGTACTCTTTGTTTTCGGGCAATTCATCTGAAATCAGCTTTAACTCAATGAAATGAAATGAAATGAAAATCGCTTATTGTCACAAGTAGGCCTCAAATGAAGTTACTGTGAAACACCCCTAGTCGCCACATTCCGGCGCCTGTTCGGGGAGGCTGGTACGGGAATTGAACCGTGCAAGTCCACTGATTCGTGCCCTGTACTCTTAGAAGTAATTTTTAAAAAAATTTAGAGTCAGATTACTAACAGCCGGTGAATTAGACACCGATTAAAATTGCTTATTTGTTGTGGTTAAACCCATTTTAAGTTGTATTAAACAAACTGCAACTCTCCAAAGTTAATTAACATATTAAGGAATATTTTTAAAAGCAACATTTTATTCTTTTAAATGGCATTTTAAAACGCTGCCCAATTGTAGTGGTTCACGGCAGGTTTTGGGTTCAACAAATGAGTGTGAGCAGAAACATCAGCACTGGGAGGGTGCTGATGAGAGGAATTATTTTCAAGTGTATGCAACTTTGGGCACAATTCACAAAGGAATCTCTGATTGTGTTCAGCTTTACTGTTGATATTTAATAAGTGCTTCGTTTTGCTGTTTCATTTGAAATATGCAAGGGATCATTTGAGGGATCCATCAAACTGGGATAGATGTCGCCAATCTGTCCTTAATCATCATGGGCAGCATGGTAGCATGGTGGTTAGCATAAATGCTTCACAGCTCCAGGGTCCCAGGTTCGATTCCCGGCTGGGTCACTGTCTGTGCGGAGTCTGCACATCCTCCCCGTGTGTGCGTGGGTTTCCTCCGGGTGCTCCGGTTTCCTCCCACAGTCCAAAGATGTGCGGGTTAGGTAGATTGGCCGTGCTAAATTGCCCATAGTGTCCTAAAAAGTAAGGTTAAGGGGGGGTTGTATGGTATAGGGTGGATACGTGGGTTTGAGTAGGGTGATCATTGCTCGGCACAACATCGAGGGCCGAAGGGCCTGTTCTGTGCTGTACTGTTCTATGTTCTATGTTCTATTGGGGACCAGAAAATCACTTCTTGAGCTTCAGTCCTCTGGTGTTCAGTGTCGGGACTGTTACTGCTTCTGGTTTACACCTGGATTCAGAAACTCTGTGCAGAGGTCAAATTGAAAGGTGACACCAAACAAGGAGGGTCAATGGAATTTGAAAGCAGCAGTTTAGAATCGAAAGGACGAGTTGGACAAGAAATGCAGGGGAATGGAACAAAGGCAGATGAAATCCAATGCAGACCAGTATAGAGTGCAATACGTTGGAAGAAAAATATAGATTTCACACAAATACCATTACTGATGTTGAAATAGCCTAGAATGACACTGCCACAACAGACCTGATACTAAACAAGTCTGCCGAAAGCAGTATCAGTAAGTGAAGGCCAATAAGATGTTGAGCTACAAAATCAAAACAGTAGAAAATAATTAAGAGATATTTCTCAAAGGAGCAGCATAGTAGCACAAGTGGATAGCACTGTGGCTTCACGCCAGGGTCCCAGGTTCGATTCCCCGCTGGGTCACTGTCTGTGTGGAGTCTGCACGTTCTCCCCGTGTCTGCGTGGGTTTCCTCTGGGTGCTCCTGTTTCCTCCCACAGTCCAAAGACGCGAAGGTTAGGTGGATTGGCCATGCTAAATTGCCCTTAGTGTCCAAAAAGGTTAGGAGGGGTTATTGGGTTACAGGGATAGGGTGGAAGTGAGGGCTTAGATGGGTCGGTGCAGCCTCGATGGGCCGAATGGCCTCCTTCTGCACTGTATGTTCTATGCAATATATATACCTATGAACATATGTCCAAGTGTAGGCAATATAGGCCCTTGCGCCTGTTCTGACATGCATTTAGATCATGGCTGCTTGTTTCAATTCCATTTCAATTCCATTGATCTATCTTGGTCTGGTAACCCTTAATTCCATTTCCGGTAAAATGTTTATCAATCTCAGTTTTGATATTCTCAATTTAATCCCAGCCGCAACAAAATTTAAGAATTCCACTACCTTTGGTGGAAGAAGTGGAAGGCGCAGAATGGTGACACAGTGGTTAGCACTGCTGCCGCTCAGCGCCATGGACCCAGGCTCAATTTCAGCCTCAGGTGACTGTGTGGGGTTTGCACTTTCTCCCTGTGTCTGGGTGGGTTTCCTCCGGGTGCTCCGGATTCCTCCCACAGTCCAAAGATGTGCAGGTTAGATGCATTGACCATGCTAAACAGCCCCTTAGTGTCCAAAGATGTGGGGGTTAGGTGCATTGGCCATGCTAAATTACCCTAGTGTCCAAAAGGTGAGGTGGGGTTACTGGGATAGGGTGGAGGCGTGGGCTTAAGTAAGGGCAGGTGCTGCCTCGATGGGCCGAATGGCCTCCTTCTGCACTGTAAATTCTCTGATTTTGTGATTCTAAGTGCGGATTAGGTGGATTGGCCATGCTAACTTGTCCCTTAATGCCCAAAGGTGTAGAGGTTAGGTGAGGTTATGGAAATAGGACGGGGGAGTGGGCCTCAATCGGGTGCTCATTCAGAGGGTGGGTGCAGACCCGATGAGCCGAATGGTCTCCTTCTGCACTGGAGGGATTCTATGGAAGTTCTTCAAGCACACCCTTATTGGCTCAGTTTGAATTTTAAGGTTATTCCTTTAGTTCCACACTCCTTCACCGGGGGAAATACTTACCCTATTGAATCCATTAATCATCCTAAACACCTCACTTAGACCACCCATGTGTTCTCATCATTTCCTTTTAAATTTAGAGTACCCAATTCATTTTTCCCAATTAAGGGTCAATTTAGCGTGGCCAATCCACCTAACCGGCACATCTTTGGGTTGTGGGGGCGAAACCCACACAGACACAGGGAGAATGTGCAAACTCCACATGGACAGGTACCCAGAGCCGGGATCGAACCTGGGACCTCAGCGCCGTGAGGCTGCAGGGCTAACCCACTGCGCCACCGTGCTGCCCAGTATTCTCATCATTGAATCCTCTTAACCCAGGTACGATTCTGATGTATCTACAAAGCTCCCTGTCCAATTGTCCTTTCTGAAGAATACATATTCCAGATGTCATCTAACCAGTGCACGTTCCAGCTGAGATCATGGTCAACATTCCAATAGCCTTTCTGATTATTCATAGAATTTACAGTGCAGAAGGAGGCCATTTGGCCCATCGAGTCTGCACCGGCCCCTGGAAAGAGCATCCTACTTAAGCCCACACCTCCACCCTATCCCGGTAACCCAATAACCCCACCTAATCTTCTTTTTGGACACCAAGGGCAATTTATCATGGCCAGTGCACCTAACCTGCACATCTTTGGGCTGTGGGAGGAAACCGGGGCACCCGGAGGAAACCCACGCACACACGGGGAGAACGTTCAGACTCCGCACAGACAGTGACCCAGCCAGGAATCGAACCTGGGACCCGAGAGCTGTGAATCAACTGTGCTAAGCACTGTGCTAGCATGCTGCCCAATGTCCGGCTCGTGTCCAGTCCGGCAGCCCACAGTTGCTCCACTCTGTCCTACCCCTTCTCTCTCCCTCATCAGCCATGATGTCGGTTTCATGATTTTTGAAAGCACTAGTGCTATCGGGAACTCGGCCCATCGGAGGAGGAGAGCTCCAGAAAATACCGAGTTAGGCCCCCTAATGATATACAAACAGTGTTTACTGTACGTGCGTTCCAGTACGAATTGGCCCTGCTGTCGAGTTGACAGAGAATTGCGATTTGGCGTTGGAACCCGCAGCGATTTTGGCGTCGGAACCTATTCTACACCCAATCGTGTTTCCCGATTTCAGAATCATGAGGCATCCCACCTTCCACCACTGCAGAGACACACACTTCAGTGAGCGACAAAAGTGGACAGGTTTCGGGGGCACAATCTGGTGAGCATCACACAGTTGCTAATGCACACCAGGTGGAGGCAGTAAAGCCCAGATAATACAGCAGTTGGAGGTCTGCTGGATCCCAGGACACAGCTGGGTCCCAGTCAGATGCCGAGCCTCTGGACAAGGTTCACCCAGAGCTGATGAAGATGATGAGACACAGCTATGAGATTCAGGAGCGGGGTGTCAGTGACATTCCAGCCTTGAATGCTGGTGTCCAAGGCATGGCTCAGTCTGTGACAACCATGGCTGAGGGATTCAACATCATGTCCAAGTCAATGAGAGACTTGTCCCAGATACAGGTGGACATTCCGAGTCACTCCAGAGCATGGCCCAGTCACTGAGGAGCATCGCTGAGGGTGTTGATGCCATTGTGCAGAAACTGGGGAGCCTCCAGGACTGGCAGAGCCAGATGATTCAGAAGCTTCTGGAGTTCACTCCAGCTGCCCTTGTGTCTCATGAAGTCACCCAGGCTCTATGGGCACCCTCAGAGAGAAGAAACTGCTGGATCCCAACCCGGGGCCTTCCACCATGGAGAGTTCTTCTGAATGCCCCCTCCAGACACCAGCGCATCTCAAGGGCAGCAAGCAGAAAAGGGTGGCACGGCGACGCCTGTGATACTGTTAAGTTGTCCATCACGAGCATCAAAGGCCACAGGGTGCGGAAAGCACAGGCTGCCTTCACCTCTGGATGTGTATCCTGGGGACACACCTCGATGTAGCACTCAGCCATGGAGGATTAAGAAGAGTGAGGAGCACTGAGTGTGTACTGGTGGGGTCACCATCTGTAGCTAGGGGGAATGGAAATCGGGGGGGGATACTGTCGGGCCCTGCCAGACCAAGGTATTGGAAGTGCATCTTGAGAAGCCCAATGCGCTGTTCAATCACAATACGGGTAGCATCATGGGCCTCGTTATAAAGGGCCCCCCCTCAGTCCCAGCATCATCAGCCATGACCTCAGTGGATATTCCTTGTCCCCAGTGAGACAGTCCACCATTCTGGGGCGGTTATTAAGGACACCGGAGATCTCCGAGTGCCCCAAGATGTAGCTGTCATGTACCCTCCCAGGGTAGCGGGCACACACGTGCATAGTTCTGAGGCAGTGGGTGCACACAATCTGATCATTTAGGGAGTGGAACCCCTTCCTGTTAATATGGGGCACTCCCCGATGCCCCAGGGCTCGCAGGGTGACATGCGTGCCATCGATCACCCCCTGGACCTGGGGCATCGAAGCGATGGCGGCAAATCCTGCAGCCCGGGCATTTTGGTGGGCCAGGTCCAGGTTGAAGGTCATTTAGTCTGATGCCTGGGCACACAGAATATCCGTCACCTCCCCAGATGCACCTGTGGGATGATGACTGCGAAATGCCACACAGGCCCCGCTGGAGTTCTGGAATGATCCAATGGAGTAGAAATGTAGGGCTGCAGTGACCCTTACAGTCACCGGGTGCAAGTGCCCTCCTCCTCCTCCATGGGGTGCCATATCTGCGAGGATGTGGCACAGGAACCACACTGTGGCGTATGCTCTCCGAAAACTTGTTGAATGACCAATGACCTCTGTCCACCCTGAAACGTCGTGGCCTCCCCTTCTCCGTCGGCAGACTCTAGAATCGGGAAAGGCGATTGGGCGGAGAATTGGTCGTGAGGTCAGAATCGTGCCCAGCGCTGGGCGCCCAGCAAATTACCATGCTCCAGGGCCTCGACAGCAGAGTCAATCAATTCTACTCCACACATACAGTAATCAGTAGCATATCATTAGCATATCGTTAGCATCTCGTTAGCATATCATTAGCGTATCATTAGCATATCATTAGCGTTCCTGACCCGGTATTCTCCAGGGCCTCCGCGATGCCCCGCCTCTGCCAGGAGATTTATCAAAGGCGTTTTTCACTTGTGGTTTCCAAAACCGGGAAAGAGGCAAACGTGGCTGATGCGGGAGTTACAGGTAGGACATGCAGAGGCACGACCGTGGGCTGCTGGACCTGCCACTGGGTGGATGGCTGTTGGGAAGAGAGCTCTGCTAGGCCTAGGGAGGGAGTGGGGGTGGTGGTGGGTGACCAGGGGATGAGCTGTGCGGTCGGGGTGACTCCCATATGGCCGGGGCGTCCAGTCATCTTGCTGCGCACCCCACTGACCATACCTTGAGGCCCGTGTTTGTGTCGAGTGACACCGGCCATATGGGTGCCCCCACCCCACCATCTCCCGCAGATCACTGCCCAGCCTCCACCCTAAAAGCCCCACACACCAACCCCCACCCCACCATCTTCTACCCTCCAAACTGGCGGCCACCCGCCCAAGGGCAACGACCAGAGTAGCCCTGCAAGGCGGTGCTGGTCGGGGACCGCGGAGTGTACCGCTGGCATGGATAGCACCAGCCAACGGTGTCTCTGGCAGCCAGGGCCAGAGGCCCCCATAGTGCCGGGCACTGACAGGGCCAGGATGCAGAGGGCAGAGTGCTGGGGAAACAGCCGGGGGTGGGTGTGGGGATGGGGGAGGGGGTAGGAACATGCGGGGGCAGGGTCAGCAGACCAAGGCCACCTTGCTGTCCGGCGGACCTGGTTGGACAGGGAGGAACGCACCATGTTAAAATGTCTGACTTTCACCCCTTGCAGACAATGGAGGCATTCATCCTGGCCGCAGCAGCCCTGGGGGGTGCACTGAGACTGATCGAGCTGGAGCTGCTCGAGGAGGAGGAAGCTGCAGCGGCGGAGCCTGCCCCAGAGGAACAGGAGGCAGGCGGTGAGGATGGAGAGCTGGCTGCCCAACAGGCCGAGGGGGAGGAGGTGAGAAGGAGGCGCTGCATGAGGCCTGGTGTGTACCGGCAGTGCCTGTCATTCAAGGACCTGTCAGACTGGGCATGTCGTCGAAGACTCTGGCTGACCAGAGGGGCAGTGCGACACATCGCCAGATCACGGTGTACCTGGCACCACGGGGGAATGGGGGAGGACACCCAATCCCGGTGGCTGTCAAGGTGACAGTCGCCCTGAACCTTTACGCCATGGAGTCCTTTCAGGCATTGAGTGAGGTCCTGTCCGTGATCTCACAGACCTCGGTGCACAGGTACATCCGCGTTGTCATGGAGACCCTCTCTGCCAGGTCAGCATAATACATCCATTTCAGTGTGGACCGCGCCCACCAGGATGCCCAGGCAGTGGGCTTCACCATCATCGCCGAGATCATGGCCAGGGAGTGATCGATGGGATATCGCCCTATGAGCACCGGCCCATGGCAGGTCAGTCTTCACAAACTGAAAGGGTTTCCACTTGATGAACATGCAGCTGCGTGGCAGCATGGTAGCATAGTGTTTAGCACAATTGCTTCACAGCTCCAGGGTCCCAGGTTAGATTCCCGGCTTGGGTCACTGTGCGGAGTCTGCACGTTCTCCCCGTGTCTGTGTGGGTTTCCTCTGGGTGCTCCGGTTTCCTCCCGCAGTCCAAAGATGTGGATTAGCCATGATAAATTGCCTTTAGTGTCCAAAATTGCCCTTCGTGTTGGGTGGGGTTACTGGATTATGGGGATAGGGTGGAGGTGTGGGCTTGGGTAGGGTGCTCTTTCCAAGAGCCGGCGCAGACTCGATGGGCGAAATGGCCTCCTTCTGCACTGTAAATTCTTTGATTCGATGATTCTATGCTGTGTGACCACGAGAGGCACATCATGCATGTCTGCGCCCAATACGATGGTGGCATTGGAGGCAGTTCAGAGGAGGTTCACCAGGTTGATTCCGGGGATGAAAGGGTTGACCTATGAGGAGAGATTAAGCAGTTTGGTCTTATATTCGCTCGAGTTTAGAAGGATGAGAGGGTATCTGATCGAGGTGCATAAAATACTAAATGGAATTGATAAAGTAAACGTAAACCAAATGTTCCCCCTTGTGGTCACAGATATAGGTTAAGAGGTGGTAGATTTAGAATGACCTCCTTAGAACGCTCGGGTGAGTTCACACCAGACCTCTTCCCCCCCCCCAACACTTACTCTCCCCCACCCCATGCACCCCAACCCCTCATGATATCCCTCCTGTGTCTCCGCAGTAGAAGTTGGCCCACAACCGACAGGAGGTGGAGTGTCAGACATCAGTGTCCCACCCCCTCCACGAGGAACCAGACCTGGAGATTTCCAGGGGTTGCCAAGGTCAGATCGGTCACCAACGTAGAGGTCAGCACAGAGTATAAAGGTGAGGATCCACTGGCCCACACCCAGATGAACTGTCAAACGTGAGTAGTGATTGCCTTACTGACCGACCCATCCCTCCCACTGACCACATGTCCATTCTCCCGCAGGACCTCCAGGTCACGGTGCCGGCCCATCCGGATGCCCCCCCCCCTCGCCCAAGGGTGCCCCTCCGACCCCCGCCCAACCGGGGTGATAATACTTGCGGCAGAGCTGTCATCCCCACCCTCCACAAGTGCAGATACACACACCTCGGTGGGTAACGGTAGTGGACATGTTCTGGGGCACAATCTGGTCAGCATCACACAGCTACTGATGTACATCTGATGGAGGCAGGAAGGCCCAAGCGAGACAGCAATCAGAGGTCTGCTGGATCCCAGGACCCAGCTGAGTGACAGTCAGATGCTGAGCCTGTGGAACGGGTTTACCTGGAGCTGATGCAGATGATAGGATGCAGCCATGAGGTTCAGAGCGAGATGGCAGCGACACTTCAGCAGGTCCATAGCTGATTGGAGGAGTCCCAGAGGCTACGATCGCAGGAGTTGGCACTGACAATGCATGGCACCGAGGCCAACACAGCTAGAGAGCCTGGTGCACAATGTTGGCACCATGAGTGAAAGCATCGCCTAATCGGTGACACCCATGGCTGAGGGTGACGGTAGACTGTCCCACTCGCTAGGAGACGTGACCCAGTACTAAGCGGTCCTTAATGAGGTTCTGCAGGACAATCCCGCGGTTTCAGATAGGTATAGCCGAGGTGCTGCAGAGCATATCCCAGTCACTGAGGAACACCGCCGAGGGTGTCAACACCATGGTGCAGACATTGGAAAACCATCAGGACTGGAAGAGCCAGATGGCGCAGGGGCATTTGGGGCTCGAACCCCAGTACCCTGTGGGTACCGACCAGGAGGAGAGTGCGCTGTATGCCAACTGTGGTGACCTTGACAGCCACTGGGAGCGGGTATCCTCCTCCTCCACCTGGCTCCAAGTCCGCAAGGACATGGCATAGTTGCCGCACCGTCTCCTTGTTGAGGCGGAGCCTCCTGCAGCACATGCTGTCCGTCACCTGCTCGAAGGACCAGTGATGCTTGCACACCTTGGGTCATCGAGGATTACCCCGTCTGGGTCCATCCCTGGCCTGATTGGCGTCTGGGTCCTCAGGGTGTTGGGCAGGCCCTGCACATGGGCCGCTGCCTTGAGTCGCTTGTCAACGCAGCTGCTGCCATCTGGCCAGCAGCACCACGAAGGCAAGTTCCGCGGGGGCCAGAATACCGTCCATACCGTTCAATATCTATGAGGGATTGGGAGGGGGTGTGAGACTGACAACCAGCAGTGCCTTCCACCCAGGGTCGTTCCAGGTCCCCCATTGCTCAGCACCCCCCCTCCCCCCCCCCCCCCCCACTCTACCCCTGGCATGCCTTGCCCACATACCCCAGGCCGAAGCGGGGCCCTTGCTTACCCAACCCTACACCCCGCACCCCTGGCACCTGCACGTTACGTTTTCTGGAATGGCCGCTGGTACCCTCCCCGGTGCACTCACCCACCCTCCGGCTGTGGTAATGACCCCGGTCCAAGAGCAAGTCCCTGGGTGTTTGGATGTTGGACACTGCATCCATGGTGTTGTTTTCTGGAGTGTCCAGGCATCACGGTCTGATCGGGATGCTAGGCGTAAACTCCCACAGGTTATATGGCACGCCTCCCCACGGGGATCCACTTGGGAAATGTAAGATGCTCACTTAACTACGATTGCCAATTCCCAATTCCAGGAGATAGCATGGTAGACCCGCAGGCGACTAGATGCCCTCACCCAGCTGAGACCATGGGCAACCCCCCCTCCCCCCCCTCCCCACCCCCCCCCCCCCCCCCCCACCCCCCCCCTCCGGACCAAGGCAGGTCTCCCGCTGGCTCCTCCATCACCTGCAAGCAACGGGGCACCAACCCCAGTGCCCTGAGCTCTTTGCCTGTGAGCGAAGATGGCGAAGATGGCTACTCACCTCCTCGGGAAGCCACTTCCGCCAGGTTCACCTTTTTAAAAAGCAGCACTAATTGGTGCCCATGTGCCCACTTGCTGGGGAGGCCGTTAGAACACGGCAGGCCGTTAGATAGGGGTTTATTCCCGTTAATTGTATCGAGATTGGGCTTAAATGGCTGGTTTAGCTCACTCGGCTAAATCGCTGGCTTTTAAAGCAGACCAAGCAGGCCAGCAGCACGGTTCGATTCCCGTACCAGCCTCCCCGGACAGGCGCCGGAATGTGGCGACTAGGGGCTTTTCACAGTAACTTCATTGAAGCCTACTTGTGACAATAAGCGATTTTCATTTCATTTAATTTCAAATGGTGATAATTGGTTTCTTGCCATGCTAAGGTGAGATCCGGATTTTGTCACGGGAGCAGACCAGTTAGATCGCGAACGGATTGGCGCCCGGCGGGGCTCTCGTTTTGGCCTCTTCCGCTACCTAATGGCCTCGTCTCACTCTTGCTTACGTGCAAAGCGGCAATTAAATTGCACCCCACGTCTCTGTAATGGAGAATCCCACCCATTATCTCCACATCAAATTTTCTGCAGTCGTTTATAATTACCTCATCAGTTTTATCACGATTAGACCAAAAGAAATCTAAATATTGTTTATCTGAAATGTTGCCCAATACTTTATGCTTTATGCATTCCCACACTTTGCCGAGAACATGTAAAATACTTCCTGTTTGAACATAGTTCCTGTTGTGTCTGAACCTGCAGTTTTACTGGTTCACTCTCACGGAGAAATTTATATATTTTCCTGTGATGAGCTTCTGATGGCTCATCTCTTCCTCCGTACGTCCCTCTCCCTCTGTGTCTGTCCCACTACCTCCATACGTCTGTTCCTCTCTCTGTCCCTCTCCCTCTGCGTGTCTGTCCCACTACCTCCATACGTCTGTTCCTCTCTCTGTCCCTCTCCCTCTGTGAATCTGTCCCATTCCCTCCATATGTTTGACCCTACCCCTCTGGGTCGTGGGGATGTGACCCACGCAGACATGGGGAGAATATGCAAACTCCACACGGACAGTGACCCGAGGCCGGGATCGAACCCGAGTCCTCGGCGTCGTGAGGCAGCAGTGCTAATCACTGGGCCACCGTGTCGTCCTAAATATTTTCATCCTACATTTTATAAACACGATGCTCAGATTTCATCTTTCTATAATAGTACATGGTAAGGAAACAGAGGGTTCTTATCGACATTATTATGGAAAAATGGATAAAGACTGAACTTGGGGCACTTTGTTTCAGGGGCCTGTCACACACCTTGGGCTCAGTACTTCAGGTTTTGTCCATGGGCAGGAACAGCAGGATCTGACTGCAAGAGATGCAGGAATGTGGGTCCATCAAATAGCAATGAAGGAGCCGCAGACCTTGCAATTGTCCAACAGGTGTGATCGTCTTGCAGCTTGTCCGGACGAGAGAGCAGAGACTGCAGGGAGGATGAGTAAACTGACCACAGTGATGGGTGATTGCGGAGTTGGTTAGTAGGGTTAGTCAAATCCTCACTGACATTGAGGATGGTCTTCCCAGTTAGAGCTAACCATACAGGTCTTTATTTTGTTGTTTGTTATTTTGAATTTAACAATCTGTGCTTGTCTCCTTCGATGGCCTGGGCAGACTGGGTTCCTTCCGACCTTTCCTTGAGCTTGGAGTGTTTTCGTTTGTGCTTTTTTTTCTTTAGAGCTATTGGAATAGGAGGAATTGGGTGGCGCCGCATTCCAAGGTGGGTTTGGTCAATTCTTGATCAATTTGTTCAACAGAGAGCCTGCAGGCCATGCCTCCACATTGTTGGAGCCCTTCCCTCGTGTAGGGGTAGGTTTCATGGGGAGTTGGGCGCTCTCCCCCAAGTGGCCTGAAATGGAGGTTTCCTATGTGTCCTCCTCGTTGTAGTTTTCCCTCGTTGGGGTTTTCCATGTGGAAGCAGTGTTTGTGTCTCTGTTTTAGGCACAGCTGTCGTTTCTTTTAATATCCTCCATGTGATGGTGTGCAGTGTGGGGCAGTGACTAATGTTCCTCGGTCAGCTCGAGCACTTTTTCCTGAGTTTTATCTTCTCTTCATCTGAGTGAGCAGTGTGCTGTTATACATCCTGGCCTGAGGGCAGTACGGTGGCACAGTGGGTAGCACTGCTGCCTCACGGCACCAAGGATCCCAGTCCCGGGTCACTGTCCATGTGGAGTTTGCACATTTTCCCCGTGTCTGCGTGGGTCTCATCCCCACAACCCAAAGATGTGCAGGGGAGGTGGATTGGCCGCACTAAATTGCCCCTTAATTGGAAATCATAAATAAATCCTGGTCCCGGTGGTCTACAGGTGTTCCCTTTATTGTACCAGGGTGGGGGGTGGGGGTGCAATTATTGGCAATGGGGTCTCCCTGACTGGAGCTTGTAAGTTTTTTTTCCCACTGTAAATGGGAGTGGTGCACTGCCCTGTGTGTGATTGATGAGGTGCAGGATTGACTGGGGTGTTGGTTTTGGGGTGTGCTGGAGGTATTTTGGGTACTGATTCCTGTGTGTCAGAATGTGCTGACCTAGGCCAGTTGGGATGCTGTATCCTGTTGCCCCATGAAGCTCGGGATGCCCCGTCTCAAAAGGCGACATATAAGGGACATCCCGAAAGGCTGGGTTTTGCTTCTTCTGTGCACGGGGGCCTGGGGTTGAGCTGAGTCCTGTTGATTTGGTTGATACCCTGTTGCCCCCCCTAATGGTCTGGACGCTTTCTTGTTTGAATGAGCAGCTTGTTCTCTTCATTACTGGGTGATGGGCGTGCGCCGGGGGCATAGACGCATGATGGGATCCTAATCCTTTGTTATCCTGTGATCCACTCCCGGTAATTCCAGTTCTCCTTCCCTTTTGTTTTTCTTGGAAGGTGTTGACGGCACTGATCATAATCCGAACATGTTGCTGCTGGTCCTCTCTGTGTGTAACGATGTTGGTTATGTACTGGGCCTGAGGCTGGGCTTTTGTTACGTCCTGTGATAAATGTGTAACAGCCTTTTAAAACTGGGGCTCTCACTTATTTTCACTGTGCGTTTTCTTTTTTCTAAAGGAGTGGGTATAAAGAATCCGTGATTGGTTCCTGCATGGGTTCAGATGGGTCTGATATCTGAGGGGGGGGGGGGATGCTGGGGTGTGTCATTGGTGTATCTGGCACTGCTGGAGCTGAGGGAGATGTAACATTGGTACGTGTCCAACATTTATCCTGAATTCTCTGGCAAAAAATATTTATCCTGAATTCTCATAGGAATTGTGAGCATTCACTGCGTGGGAAGGTGTGCACCATTTTACCTTATCCTGGCCTTATCCTGTTTGTCCCTTGTCTCTGGTTGCGTTTATAGAGGCATCAAGTTATGTCTAATGCTTGTACCGAGTTAATTATACTGCTGTCCCTCTCTGTATTCATGTTTGATTAGCCTTTTTCTTGTTGCTGTGCTGTATCGTTCTTGTGGGGTTTTTTACATTGTTTTCAAAATGTAAAACCTTAAGAAACATACTTCAAAAAAAAATCTGTCCACAGCACCTGGTGCAGAGGGCATTCACGTGGGCAGGAGGAAAGAGGAATAGTAGTGGAGAACAGGAGTTGGATTCTCTGTTTTTGGGACGATGTCCCCACGCCGTCGTAGAAACTGTGGCCTTTCACGACTGAAAAACTGTTGTGAAAGGGCCATATATTCATAGCCCTGCAGAGGGCCAGCAGTGAACCGTCGGGAAGCTCGTAGCTTTTGCTGCAGAAACGGGCCCCACACTTCCGGGGTGAGGCCTCCAGTGCCTGCGCCGTGCTCCATGGTGGACTCAGACCGCGGAGCTGGACCTTCAAAATAGTGCCCCCGAGGGCAGCACAGTGGCACAAGGGCAGCACAGTGGTTAGCATTGCTGCCTCACGGCACCGAGGTCCCAGGTTCAATCTTGGCTCTGGGTCACTGTCCGTGTGGAGTTTGTACATTCTCCCCGTGTTTGCGTGGGTTTCGCCCGACAACCCAAAGATGTGCAGGGTGGGTGGATTGGCCACACTAAATTGCCCCTTAATTGGACAAAATGAATTGGGTACTCTAAATTTATTTTTTTAAATAGTGCCCCCCCATCGGCCGGGGGCCCGACCCGGACTGCCTGCCCAAAATTAGCGCAGTGCCACATAAGGCCCCCCCTTGCCCTTTGATTGACCGACCATGGCGACCACGGACTGAGTCTGCAGCCGCCACGCGAGTATGTCGACCAGCAGGACCACCTTAGATCCACGCCGTTGGGACTTTAGCCGGTTGGGGGCGGAGAATAGTGGGGTGTGCCTCCAGCAATGGTCACAAGTAGCGGCACGGCACGCCGCTTTTCGGGGCCCGGAGAATTGGGGAACTGGCGGCGGTCCCGATTTTGTGCCCGGAAATGGATTCTCCGCCCCGGCGCCGGCCGCGATTTCAGCGTCTGGGTGGGTGGGTGGGGAGAATCCAACCCCTGTGTTAGGGGGATATAGGTACGCTTCTCTGCAGCCAAGAGTGTGTTTTGAAGGATTTGCCCAGTGCCACGGTTTAAGGACATCTCCTCCGGGCCAGAGAGGAAGTGTAGTGGGAGGGGTAGGATCCAAGAACATACCAGTTATATCAGGAGGACGAAGAAAAAAATTCCACAGCCGTGAGACAAACAAGAAAAGTGCTGGAAAGTTTAAACATTTGTTGAAAGTTCAGGATAATGGCCAAGAAGCTGAGTCCCTGAATTGGCAGAATGGAGTGAAAGGGTGGAGTGTTACAAAGCCCAGTGCAAGTATTGACAGCGAGTCTGGAAGTGACTCTTACATTGTAAAATGATTGCAAACCAGAGAGAGAGTCTCGAATACATGAAAAGGGAGATCTTGCAGCAATAGTCCCGACGGTCATAAAAGTGGAAGTAGAGGCCAGAGCTTGAATAGATTAGAGGATGAAATAAAGGTCACCAAACAGAGTCACAACAGAACTAGAAGCAGAAGTCCTCATGACCGTTAAGTTTTGTGGCTGCCTATAACCCTGAGGATAAAATAATAAGAGAAGCAAAAGAATAGGAGTTGGGAATTGGAATTTATTCTGGGATGTCAGATAAGGGTCCACACAGATGGACTTGTACTGAACAAATGTTTGCAAGAGGGACTTGGAGAGCTGAAGCTAGGCGAGTTGCGAAGGACTTTTAAAGATACAAATGATACAAATCTTCGGAGTGGACTCTTGCGCAGCTGGGAAAGTCATTTTGAAAAATCTTTTCAGTTCTTTCAGCCACATATTCATGGGAGGGGGTGTAGATCATTTGACATAAAACCACCGGCAGGATTCTCCGATTTTGAGGCTATGTCCGGAGGAAGTGCCTAGCTTTATGACAAAAAAATCAGCGAGGCCCCAGCACCGACCCTCCGACCGGTGAGGGGCTAGCAACCGCGCCTCGTAAAACACACGGCCTTCCCGATATAAATGCCTGGAGAATTGCCGGGTCCATGGCTGAGCATGCGCATGGCAACAACCTGCAGCAGTCGCGCCGGACAACATGGCGACGGCCATGCGCAGACCAGACCTGCCAGATAGTGGCCCTCTGGACATCCCTTGCCACCCTTGGGCCACTCCCAACCAGTCCCCCCCCCCCCCACACCCAGCCCTCTCTGAAGCTCCCATGGCCAGCGGCATGGCTCCCCCCACAACTGTGGCTGGATACAGTCCCACGCGGTCAGGAACTCGGCACATCAGGGGCGGAGCATCAGGGAAGGGTCTTCGGGGAACATCCTGACGCGGTCCCAACGGCGTGCGGCGTACTCCTCGATGACGCCATTTTGGAGGGGGCGGAGCATCCGAAAACAAGCGCCGTCCCCGATTCAGTCGTAAACAGGGATTCTCTGCCCGATCACCGATATCCCACCCAAGATCTCTGCAGAATGATACTTTTCAGAGAGAAGCATCTCTGAAACCTCCCTGAGAGAAAGCAGAGGCAGTGGGAAAACTATGGAAAACTATCCTTCTATGCCTTGAATGATGTGTCCAGGATGTGGTATTTTTCAGTGAGATTTGTTTTGCTGAAAATAGGCTATTTTCATCTAAAAACAGGGGCTGCAGCGGATCAAGAAGGCAACTCATCACCGTCTTCTGAAGGGCAACTAGGGATGGGCAATAAATGTTGGCCAAACCAGCGAAGCCCTCATCTTGTAAATCAATTTTTAATATAGTAATGGACAGGGGTGGGAGTGGGTAGAAAGGGTTCGGAGGTGGGGTGGGGTTGGGTTTGGTGGGCTGGAAGGTCAAAGGTGTGGAAATAGTGGTCCACACCGGCTCCTCCAGGCCCCTCAAAAATAAGTCTTGAGGAGCCGAGACGCTGCCAGGTTTTACTGAGGAGAGTGAGCCTGGGGCTACTTCACAGGCCAATCAAATTACATCTGGCTTCTAATGACTTAATTGGACCCTGATTTCAAAGTGGTCATGGGCCTTAGTCACACAAAAGCCTTCACTGACCAAAGAAATAACAGCATTGCAATGGGAAAAAGTGGCAGGCACGCACTTGGAATTTAACTGCTGATCTGGTCAGTTTCTCCCAGTCAGAGGGAGGTTTTAAAAAAGGCCCTTGTGTGTCTACCAGTCTGTGTATTCGTGCGTCTATCAGTCTGTGTATTTGTGTGTCTATCAGTCTGTGTATTCGTGCGTCTACCAGTCTGTGTATTCGTGCGTCTATCAGTCTGTGTATTTGTGTGTCTATCAGTCTGTGTAACCATGTGTCTATCAGTCTGTAGATCTGTCTGTCTATCTGTCTGTGTATTTGTGTGTCTATCTGTCTGTGTGTCTATCTGTCTGTGTGTGTGTGTGTCTATCAGTCTGTGTGTGTGTGTGTGTCTATCAGTCTGTGTGTGTGTGTGTCTATCAGTCTGTGTGTGTGTGTCTATCTGTCTGTGTGTGTGTGTCTATCTGTCTGTGTGTGTGTCTATCTGTCTGTGTGTGTGTCTATCAGTCTGTGGGTGTGTGCGTCTATCAGTCTGTGTGTGTGTGTGTGTGTCTATCAGTATGTCTGTGTGTGTGTGTGTCTATCAGTCTGTGTGTGTGTGTGTGTCTATCAGTGTGTGTGTGTCTATCAGTGTGTGTGTGTCTATCTGTCTGTGTGTGTGCCTATCTGTCTGTGTGTGTGTCTATCAGTCTGTGTGTGTGTGTCTATCAGTCTGTGTGTGTGTCTATCAGTCTGTGTGTGTGTGTCTATCTGTCTGTGTGTGTGTCTATCTGTCTGTGTGTGTGTGTCTATCTGTGTTTGTGTGTCTATCAGTCTGTGTGTGTATGTGTGTCTATCAGTGTGTGTGTGTCTATCTGTCTGTGTGTGTGTCTATCTGTCTGTGTGTGTGTCTATCAGTCTGTGTGTGTGTGTCTATCAGTCTGTGTGTGTGTCTATCAGTCTGTGTGTGTGTCTATCTGTCTGTGTGTGTGTCTATCTGTCTGTGTGTGTGTGTCTATCAGTCTGTGTGTGTGTCTATCTGTGTGTGTATGTGTGTCTATCAGTCTGTGTGTGTGTGTCTATCAGTCTGTGTGTGTGTCTATCAGTCTGTGTGTGTGTGTCTATCTGTCTGTGTGTGTGTCTATCTGTCTGTGTGTGTGTCTATCAGTCTGTGTGTGTGTCTATCTGTGTGTGTATGTGTGTCTATCTGTGTGTGTGTGTCTATCAGTCTGTGTGTGTGTGTGTCTATCAGTCTGTGTGTGTGTGTGTCTATCAGTCTGTGTGTGTGTGTGTGTCTATCAGTCAGTCTGTGTGTGTGTGTGTGTCTATCAGTCTGTGTGTGTGTGTGTGTCTATCAGTCTGTGTGTGTGTGTCTATCAGTCTGTGTGTGTGTGTGTGTGTCTATCAGTCAGTCTGTGTGTGTGTGTGTGTCTATCAGTCTGTGTGTGTGTCTATCAGTCTGTGTGTGTGTGTGTGTGTGTCTATCAGTGTGTGTGTGTCTATCAGTGTGTGTGTGTCTATCTGTCTGTGTGCCTATCAGTCTGTGTGTGTGTGCCTATCAGTCTGTGTGTGTGTGTCTATCAGTCTGTGTGTGTGTGTCTATCTGTCTGTGTGTGTGTGTCTATCTGTCTGTGTGTGTGTGTCTATCAGTCTGTGTGTGTGTGTCTATCTGTGTGTGTGTGTGTGTCTATCAGTCTGTGTGTGTGTGTCAATCAGTCTGTGTGTGTGTGTCTATCAGTCTGTGTGTGTGTGTGTGTCTATCAGTCTGTGTGTGTGTGTGTGTCTATCAGTCTGTGTGTGTGTGTGTGTCTATCAGTCTGTGTGTGTGTGTCTATCAGTCTGTGTGTGTGTGTCTATCAGTCTGTGTGTGTGTGTCTATCAGTCTGTGTGTGTGTGTCTATCTGTGTGTGTGTGTCTATCAGTCTGTCCGTCTGTGTGTGTGTGTCTATCAGTCTGTGTGTGTGTCTGTGTGTCTATCAGTCTGTGTGTGTGTGTGTCTATCAGTCTGTCTGTGTGTGTGTCTATCTGTCTGTGTGTGTGTGTCTATCTGTCTGTGTGTGTGTGTCTATCTGTCTGTGTGTGTGTGTCTATCAGTCTGTGTGTGTGTCTATCTGTGTGTGTATGTGTGTCTATCAGTCTGTGTGTGTGTGTCTATCAGTCTGTGTGTGTGTGTCTATCTGTGTGTGTGTGTCTATCTGTGTGTGTGTGTCTATCTGTGTGTGTGTGTCTATCAGTCTGTGTGTGTGTGTGTCTATCTGTCTGTGTGTGTGTGTGTCTATCAGTCTGTGTGTGTGTGTGTCTATCTCTGTGTGTGTGTGTCTATCTGTCTGTGTGTGTGTGTCTATCTGTCTGTGTGTGTGTGTCTATCAGTCTGTGTGTGTGTCTATCAGTCTGTGTGTGTGTCTATCTCTGTGTGTATGTGTGTCTATCAGTCTGTGTGTGTGTGTCTATCAGTCTGTGTGTGTGTCTATCTGTCTGTGTGTGTGTCTATCTGTCTGTGTGTGTGTCTATCTGTCTGTGTGTGTGTGTGTCTATCTGTCTGTGTATGTGTGTGTCTATCAGTCTGTGTGTGTGTGTCTATCAGTCTGTGTGTGTGTGTCTATCTGTCTGTGTGTGTGTGTGTGTCTATCAGTCTGTGTGTGTGTGTCTATCAGTCTGTGTGTGTGTCTATCTGTCTGTGTGTGTGTGTGTCTATCTGTCTGTGTGTGTGTGTGTGTGTCTATCAGTCTGTGTGTATGTGTGTCTATCAGTCTGTGTCTGTGTCTCTCTGTCTGCCTGTGTGTCTATCAGTCTGTCTGCCTGTCTGTCTATCAGTCTGTGTGTCTGTGTGTGTGTGTCTATCGTCTGTGTACCTGTGTCTATCAGTCTGTGTATATGTGTCTATCAGTCTGTGTGTCTATCAGTCCGTGTACCTGTGTGTCCATCAGTCTGTGTATATGTGTGTCTATCAGTCTGTGTACCTGTGTGTCTATCAGTCTGTGTGTCTATCAGTCTGTGTGTGTGTGTGTGTCTATCAGTCTGTGCACCTGTGTGTCTATCAGTCTGTGTACCTGTGTGTCTATCAGTCTGTGTACCTGTGTGTCTATCAGTCTGTGTAGATGTGTGTGTCTATCAGTCTGTGTATATGTGTGTCTATCAGTCTGTGTGTGTGTGTGTCTATCAGTCTGTCTGCCTGTGTGTGTGTGTCTATCTGTCTGTGTGTGTGTGTCTATCGTCTGTGTACCTGTGTCTATCAGTCTGTGTATATGTGTGTCTATCAGTCTGTGTACCTGTGTCTATCAGTCTGTGTATATGTGTGTCTATCAGTCTGTGTATATGTGTGTCTATCAGTCTGTGTATATGTGTGTCTATCAGTCTGTGTATATGTGTGTCTATCAGTCTGTGTATATGTGTGTCTATCAGTCTGTGTGTCTATCAGTCTGTGTGTCTATCAGTCTGTGTGTCTATCAGTCCGTGTACCTGTGTGTCTATCAGTCTGTGTATATGTGTGTCTATCAGTCTGTGTATATGTGTGTCTATCAGTCTGTGTATATGTGTGTCTATCAGTCTGTGTGTGTGTGTCTATCAGTCTGTCTGCCTGTGTGTCTAACAGTCTGTGTGTGTCTGTGTGTCTATCTGTCTGTGTGTGTGTCTATCGTCTGTGTACCTGTGTCTATCAGTCTGTGTGTGTGTGTCTATCAGTCCGTGTATATGTGTGTCTATCAGTCTGTGTACCTGTGTGTCTATCAGTCTGTGTACCTGTGTGTCTATCAGTCTGTGTATATGTGTGTCTATCAGTCTGTGTATATGTGTGTCTATCAGTCTGTGTATATGTGTGTCTATCAGTCTGTGTGTGTGTGTCTATCAGTCTGTCTGCCTGTGTGTCTAACAGTCTGTGTGTGTCTATGTGTCTATCTGTCTGTGTGTCTGTGTGTGTGTGTATATCTGTCTGTGTGTGTGTGTCTATCGTCTGTGTACCTGTGTCTATCAGTCTGTGTATATGTGTGTCTATCAGTCTGTGTGTCTATCAGTCCGTGTACCTGTGTGTCTATCAGTCTGTGTATATGTGTCTATCAGTCTGTGTGTGTGTGTGTGTGTGTCTATCAGTCTGTGTACCTGTGTGTCTATCAGTCTGTGTATATGTGTGTCTATCAGTCTGTGTATATGTGTGTCTATCAGTCTGTGTCTGTGTATCTTTCTTCCTTCCCAACCGCCAGCCAACTTCCACCATCCCAGATTAGTGAACAATGATTTCAGCTACCTAAACACTAAACTCTGGGATTCCCTTCCCTAATCTACTTCTCTTTGCTCCTTTAAGTTGCCTGACAAAACCTATTCCTTTCACCAAGATTTTGGTCACATGCCCCAATATCACTTCATGCACCTTCATGTGAACATTTCTTCAATGCCTGCTCCTGGGAAGGCGTCTTGTGCCAAATGAGATTGATTGTTTATGTCTAGCTTTTGTGTAATTAAGGTTTATCTCAGTTTGATTTAGGGGATGATTTTGAGCCCACACTCTCCAGCCGTGAGAACCCCGGGGTGGGCTTGGAATTTTCAACACCCCCCCCCCCCCCACCCCCATGGAGTGGTGCAAATTGCACGGCAGAAGCCTGTGAAGCTGATTTTTATACATCAGCATGCCATCAGCGAGCACTCACTTCAGAACTTTCCCCCTTAGGGAATATTCACCGGGCACCGGTGCCATTTACAACAGGTTTAGCCAGGCATTGGACAGTCAAGAGGATCCCATCATGGGCCACGGAGATAAGTATAGTCCCGGGAGGGACATGCCCTGGCACTGCCCATTGGCACAGGTTGGCACTCCCAGGGGCGAATCCTAATGGGGGCCCCCATGGGAGGGGGGGGGCATATATGAGTGGTGGGCAGGCCGGAGGTTGGGGAAGAGTGGACATTGAGGGAGGATGCCAGCAGTGGCGTGCAGAGGTCTGGTGATGCCCGGGGCAAATCTTGATTGTATGCCCCAAAGACTCAAGTATAAGGCCTAATATACTGAGAAATATTATGAGAAAGGAAAACATTTTGAATATATAAACACAGATGAAACATGAAATAAACACTTTATTCAATTTTAATATAAATCAATCAAATTTATTAAGTTCTTTTCCCCAAATGATACCTCCTGTCACAAAACACCTGAACTACTTCACTTTTTACATCAGCTGTGAGAAATTCTTTTTCAATGCTTATTAAAGCCAGGTTGGTCAGTCGCTCCTGTGACATAGAAGACCTCAGATATGTTTTTATTAATTTCAGTTTTGAAAATGACCTTTCACAGCTTGCGACTGAAAATGCGATTGTAAGCATTAATCTGTATGAAACACACAGCGTCGGAAAGACATCCCTCCCATACTGCAGTAAAGACTCCAGAGCATCTTTAGGATCAGGGGGAACTCTATTCTCTCCAGCTCGAAGGAGCATCACAAAATCAATAATTTTGTCATATAACGGAATTGCAACCACATCATTGTCATAATAATTTGCAAAGTCTGAACATTCCTTTTTTAATTTCTCTCTTCCTTGTTCATCTTCAATCACTCCTGGATTCAAGTTCAGAAGAAAAGAAAATCGGTCACTGAGTCTTTGAAGACGGACACTGTGGTCTTCAATTTCAATTTTTAATCTGTTCACAATCTCTACCATTACTCTATTCATTTCTTCTTGTGCCGACAGTCCACTATCTCTTGCTGACTCTCCAGGCATTATTCTTCTTCTCCTTGTTCGTGCAATTGGTATTCCCCAATTTTGACAATATTCATTGGCTAAATCTATTGCATTGTGGATAATTTCGTCATTCTTCAAATTCAAGATATGAATAAGTCCTCTCAGATCACAAGAAGCTTCATGGAACCCCATTTTCGGATCCTGCAAACGTTTTGAGACTTTATCCACTGATGATAAAACTGAGTACCAAAAATTTAATAAAGCTATAAACGGGAACTGTTGAATAGAGTTCAGTAGCGATCCTGCATCAGATTTAGTTTCCCTTGAAAATTCTCCTTCCAGCAGGTGTTGAAGGCTTGCAATAACGTTGTCACACTCTTCGTGGATTACTTGCACAGCATCATGGCTGGAACTCCATCTTGTGTCACACTGTCTTTTCACAGTCCGAGTGACAAATGATTTTAACACTTCCCAACGAGAAGTAGATGAAGAAAAAAAAGTAAAGAGTTTTTCTAGAATGCCAAAAAATGTAACAACAACAGGTTGCACCTCACTTGCATGGACACAGGACAAATTGAGGCTGTGGTTCTCGCAGTTCACAAACACAGCTTTTGGGTTAACTTCAAGAATTTTTTGTTGAACACCTCCTCTCACTCCAGCCATAACTGCTGCATTATCATATGCTTGACCACGACAGTCATTCATGGAAATTTTGTCTTCTTCCAATTTTTCCTGAATTTTATTTACCAGGCTGACTGCATCTTTCTTGTTGACTTGAAAAAATCCCAGAAATGTCTCCTTTATTTCTACTTTTCTGTTTTCATCAATATGAACGTAACACAGAATTTCAGAAACCTGATCTTCATGGGCAATATCTGGAGTTGAATCTAGCATTATGCTAAAATATTTTGCGTCCTTAATTTCGGAAATTATATTTTTCTTGACAGTTTCACCAAGAAGATTGATTATTTCGTTTTGAATTCTGTTGGACAAGTAGGTGACACTTTTTGGTTTCTCTTTCCCTCTCTGCAAGTGTTTTGCTAAGATGTCATCATATTTGGCCAAAAGTCTGATTGTTGCTAGAAAGTTTCCTGTATTTTCACTGACTGTCTCCCCTGGCTCTGATAACCCAGATATTCCTTCTCCTCGATGTCCACGATAGGCCAGATTCTGTTTTGCCAGAAAGGATATAACCTCGACAATCCGTTCAGTTATAGCTTTCCATCTTTTCTTTTCAGCAGACATTTGCTGTTGAAGTTCAGCATCTATCGTAGTTGAATGATGGAGTCGAACTACGAGGTTCAGGTATTCCCTCATGTGAGCTCTATGAGAAGGGCTTTTCTCATGGTCAGGTATTGTTGGATTTAATTTTCTCCAAGTGGAGAAACCGTCTTCCTTTCCAAAGTTTAACACAGACGACAAATGCTCCTTTGAAAACAAAAAGCAAACAAAACAGTAGCATGCTTTCCGATATGGAGAGTATAACAACCATTTTCTCTCCACAATTTCTCCGTTTGTGGAAACTTTATCAAACCACTGTTTGGAAAATGATCTCCCATCCTTCTCAGCAAATGGACCACTTTTATTCTGATATCTTTCAGGGCCATGTTGTAATATTGTCATCTTCAAATGATCTGGAATCGGTTTCTTCAAACAGCCAAAATCGCTTCTTTGCAAAAATATGCAAAAATCTTCTTTATTTTCTTCACATGGATCATCATCCTGACAACGAGACTGAGGAGAGAGAGTATTATGTTCTGACCGAGCTGAATCCGTATCCGAAAAATCCTTCTCTGCACCCACATCATCTTTTACTTCTCCAGGTTCTCCTACTTCTTCTTTACTTCTTTTTATCCATGCATCTAATGCCCCTCTTTGATGGGACTCTTCTTCGACTCTGGCCCTCTTTTTTTTCCTGTTCTGTGCTCCACTCGGTTGTACACAAAATACTCGTAACATTTCATTTTCTATCTCAAAAACCGTAAGACGCATGAGAAAATGGGAAGAAAATGGTAAACAATCGGTCAGTTGCAGACGGATAAACCATATTTCATTTCTTTGTTCCTTCGTATCAAATTATTTCACACTGATTCTCCACTGATAATTTTGTGCAATTTATATCATAGACTTGCAAATTAGTGGTATCTGTATTTGAATATTAGCATGTTAAGGAATAAATGTCTCCTATTCCGAGATTAAATGCCATAGCAGTCCTCTGATCATCCAGGCTTCACTCTTACTACATCCCACGTAAATATTTCATTAAATATCGCCAAAAAACCTATAAAAACCGTAGTTGCACCTGTTCTAGAGCTATTCACTGACCTGAGTAGGTAAAAGAACTAATCTAGATGCACAAAAAGCTGAAGAAAAGACGAGTTATGACTCGAGGAAACGCAGGAACGAACAGCCACGTCTGCTTGTTGCTTTTGATGGTTGCACCACGTACATCATCCGCATGCGTGTGGGGGGATGGGGAGAAGGACCATTTTCTCTAGACAGAAAGGGTACACCATGTTAAAGGAATAAAGGGCTAACAACTGCCTCTGCAGTGTGGTGAGCCTCCAAAAATTGATTTATCACCGCTGAAATTTTAAAATTACTATCTTATTTCCTTCTCTGGGGCAGCACGGTGGCCTAGTGGTTAGCACAACCGCCTCACGGAACTGAGGTCCCAGGTTCGATCCCGGCTCTGGGTCACTGTCCGTGTGGAGTTTGCACATTCTCCCCGTGTCTGCGTTGGTTTCGCCCCCACAACCCAAAAAATGTGCAGAGTAGGTGGATTGGCCAAGCTAAATTGCCCCTTAATTGAAAAAAATAATTGGGTAATCTAAATTAAAAAAAAAATTAAAAAAAAAAAAAAAAATGTTTTTTTCCTTCTCTAATTGGATGCCCCCATCCAATGGATGCCCGGGGCCAATGCACCGTCGCCCCCCCCTCCCCCCTCTGCACGCCACTGGATGCCAGTGATGAATGTTTGGGCGGGGGGAGCCCCCGAGACCTCCATGATGTGGCTAGGGGACATTAGTCTGCATTGCTTTAAAATGGCGCCCTGATCTGTCTGGAGCCGACCCTGCCCGATGCCATAAACCAAGCCCACTCATTTTATTCTGGCAGAGGCTCAAAATTCAGTGAAAAATCCCACTGACACCGGACCTGACACGTTGCCATTTTTTGGTAAAGTTCCTCCCCACATCTGTGTATGTGTTTATGTGTTGATTTGTCAGTGTGTATGTGTGAGCATGTACATACCTCTGCTGATCCTGGTGTGTATGTTAGTGTGTGTGTCCTGTGTCACTCTGTCCGTGTGTACGTGTCTATGTTTATCTGTGGGTACGTGCATATGTCAGTGACTGTATATCTGTGTCTGTCTGTGAGCAATATACCCCAGAATATTTTTGTGTGGTCACGTGGTAATTTAAAGGGGCAGATCTTTGAGCTGTCTCCATTGGAATATTTGCACTGCAGTGTAGCTTACTGGGAACATTGCCTATGTCTCTCCATATGCATGTCTCTGTAGCTAAACACATGCTTGATTATTGTGGTAGCTCAAGACAAAACACTGAAGACTTCCAGTAACAACTAAAAGGGGTTTCCTAACAGTGTGCAAAGGCAGCTATACAGGCACAGAGCAATGCTGGGTAGGTCTTGACTCTCCAGCTCCGGGCTCCACGGGCCTTTGCTGCCAGGGCCCTGTGCTTACTCCCAATTGGTTGGGGTTCACGCGCTCCCATGCAATTGGTCCTGAACAGGTCACATGGGCTGCAAAGCCTGTCCACTTAAAGGGGCCGTGCTATTGCAGACCTCCCCCATTAATACATTTTACAAGTAAGATATATACATGTGTGTTACGTATCAGAGAATAATCACTGATGTTAAAGCGTCACATGATATGTAGTGACATCAGCAGAGTGTTTGCTTGGGCTTTGTAGTTCTCCATCTTCATTGTATGAATACCTCTTCGGCCTCATTTGGAATGTTGTGTACAATTCTGGTCGCCACACCACCAGAAGGATGTGGGTGCTTTGGAGAGGGTACAGAAGTGGTTTACTAGGGTGTTGCCTGGTATGGGGGGCATTAGTTATGAGGAGAGGTTAGATAAACTCGGTCTGTTCTCACTGGAACGACAGAGGTTGAGGGGCGACCTGATAGTGGTCTACAAGATTATGAGTGGCATGGACAGAGTGGATCGTCAGATGCTAGGGTAGGAGAGTCAGGTACTAGGGAACATAGGTTTAAAGTGGGTGGGGAAAAATTTAGAACAGATGTGCGAGGCAAGTTTTTTTACACAGAGGGTAATAAACATATGGATCGTGCTGCTGGGTAGGTGGTGGGAGCAAGCACGATAGTGGCATTTAAGGGGCATCTAGACAAAAATATGAATAGGGTGGACGTGGAAGGATACGGACTCCGTAAATGCATACGGTTTTAGTTTAGGCAGGTACCATTGTTGGTGCAGGCTTGGAGGGCCGAAGGGCCTGTTCCTGTGCTGTATTGTTCTTTGTTCTTTGTAATAAACCTCTCACTGTGTTTGAAAGAATCCAGAGTATGGGAACCTCTTTACCTTTTCTTTCTGCGGCTAACAAAGAAATATAACAAGAGACATGAGAGCAAAAATGTTAATTAAAAAAAAAAATTAGAGTACCCAATTCATTTTTACCAATTAAGAGGCAGTTTAGCGTGGTCAATCCACCTACCCTGCTCATCTTTTGGGTTGTGGGGGCGAAATCCATGCAAACACGGGGAGAATGTGCAAACATCGCACGGACAGTGACCCAGAGCCGAGATCGAACCTGGGACCTCAGCACCGTGAGGCAGCAGTGCTAACCACTGCGCCAACATGCTGCCCCAAAAATGTTAATTACAGGGTCAGCTTGTCTGGGGACCCTTGAGTCCCCGCGGACCTCCTTAGTCCCCCAACCAGCCTCACCGTCTCCGAAGTAGTGTTGCTGTCAGCATGAGGCAATTGTTCAAGTGTCTGCACTTCCTGCTCGCCAGCAGTGCCCCCCCCCCCTCCCCCTCCCTCGCCAAGACTGCTGGCAGGGCTGACTCCGAAATTCTGGAACAACCACAGGAGCACCAGCGACACTAGTAGGAACCATCTGATCTGGAAGTGGGGTTATGATCCCCCGACTCCTCACATGCTTCTGCACAGTCCTGTCATTGACCTTGACCACATACGATGGTGGGCCCAATTGGGACACGATCTGACTGACTAAACAAAGTGGGCCCGAGGCAAAATTCTAACTAGAACCCGGTCCACCACCTGAAATGATCTGTCACCTTTCTGTGAAGGATGTTGATTTTTCAGGGTGGCCTGACATGCCTCCACCCTCACCACCGAATTTGGAAATATCAAGTCCAAACAGGGTCAAAGGCGACAGCCCACAAGCAATTCAGCCAGCGTAACCCCGTGGGGGTTGTAGGACATTAGGAGGTTAGCCAACCGATGGCACAATGGCCAGTCTGATTGCTTCCTCATGGCATTCTTAAACATCTGTGCGGCCGATTCCACCAATCCATTGGATGCAGGGTGATACCATAGAATTTACAGTGCAGAAGGAGGCCATTCATCGGGTCTGCACCGGCTCCTGGAAAGAGCACCCTACCCAAAGTCAACACGTCCACCCTATCCCCATAACCCAGTAACCCCACCCAACACTAAGGGAAATTTTGGACACTAAGGGCAATTTAGAATGGCCAATCCACCTAACCTGCACATCTTTGGACTGTGGGAGGAAACCGGAGCACCCGGAGGAAACCCACGCACACACGGGGAGGACGTGCAGACTCCGCACAGACAGTGACCCAAGCCGGAATCGAACCTGGGACCCTGAAGCTGTGAAGCAATTGTGCTATCCACAATGCTACCGTGCTGCCCCAACACTGGGACAGCCTGGTGTGCCGGATCTGGTTAATCTGAACAAAGCATTGGAAATTGTCCTCAGTAAAAGGGGCACTTTATCCAAAACAATGGTTTCTGGCAGACAGGCAGGATACATTTTTTCACCGAGAGAGAGATCGGCCTATCGAATTCGCTACCCACAGAAAGCAGTTGAGGCCAAAACATTGTTTTAAAGAAGCAGTTAGATATAGCATTTGGGACGAAGGGGAGCAAAGGATATGGGGGGGGGGGGGGGGGGTGGGGGGGGACAGGATTAGGCTATTGAGTTGGATGATCAACCATGATCATAATGAATGGTGGAGAAGGCTCAAAGGGCCAAATAGTCTCCTCCTGCTCCTATTTTCTATGTTTCAATGTCTCCATGTATGGCGAATTCACAGAGTAAGGTGTCCACAGAAGCCGCTGAAGGTGCAGCTCCCATCTCTTGAATGGACAGCAATTTGGAATGAGCATCTACCAAGACAATAAACATCCTGCTTGTCTTCCCCTGCTATCTCATTTGCTGTGAAGGAATAGCGGAGCTGTTCGATATACTGGCTCCAATCTTCCCCCGCCGCCCTCCCCCCCCCACCCACCCCGGTCGCATTGGCATCTTACTCACCTTTTGGGTGCTACTGTTGGAGGTTTTCGATTCTCTTCTATCTTTGGATGTTTTATTAATCCTGGAATGAAAATTGGCAATTGAACAGCTTACCTCGTCGCCAATGTGGTTGTTCGAGACAATACACAGGAGACCTCCAGTGACATCACAGGAGGTTTACAGGGCCGGAGCAATGCTGGATAGGTCTTGACTCTCCAGCTCTGGGGTCGACACTGCCTGGGCCCCTGTTCCCAGGACTGCACTTTCTCTCCAATGGTCGAGGTTCGTGCACTTCCATGTAATGGACCCAAGCCAGTCACGTGGACCACAGAGCCTGTCCCCTTAATGGGGCCGCACTAACACAATTATGTTATTCAAAGTCAGCTTTGTGTCACAATGCTTCGCTTTGCATCATATTCATCAATGCTGTTTGTTGACCCCCCCTTTGTGAAGAAGGCCAAGCTGCTGTAATATATAATGATGAAACAGCAGCAAAAGATATCCTGAAGTTAACATCATATGCTGAACATTAATCTAAGTCTGAATGACCTGCACAGTCCACTCCAGTAAAACGTTTCTTCCCATTTTGAGAAAATCTAACACACCAACACAATCTACAAGGACACAGAACAAATCCCTTTCCGAGTTTCATGCTGTTACATGAGAACCTGGCCACAGCAGGACTGGGAAACCCCCTTCCAGCCCCACTTCCTTTCCCTAAATAGCGCATTGTGAATTGTGCATGATGACACTTTCTGAGCAATGGCACACCTTTGGTCCTGTAGGCACCTTTCATTTATCTGCTGTCACTTATATTAATAGGAAGAGGCATTTCAGCCCCCCCGCAGGCTTGTTCCGTCATTCAATCAGATTTAATTCAACTAAACACTTCTCCTTAGGGTCCTGGTTATCCGTCACCCAATAAGACAAAAAGCAGAGTTTCTGGTTATTATCTAATTGTGGGACATTGTTGAACACAAATTGACTGCATTGTTTCCTATATTGTAGCTGTGACATCTCTTTAAAATACCCCAACATGCTAACCAATAACTGACACCTGGGTATCCATTATTCTATATCTAAACCATCTGAACCCCTCAATTAGATTCCGGGCGGCACTGTAGCACAGTGGTTAGCACTGTCGCTTCACAGCTCCAGGATCCCAGGTTCGATTCCCGGCTTGGGTCACTGTGTAGAGTCTGCACTTTCTCCCTGTGTCTGCGTGGGTTTCCTCCGGGTGTTCTGGTTTCCACTCACAGTCCAACGACGTGCCGGTCAGGTGGATTGGCCATGTTAAATTGCCCTTAGTGTCCAAAGGGGTTGGGTGGGGTTTCTGGATTAGGGCATGGGGCGGATATCTGGGCTTTAATGGGGTGCTCTTTCCAAGGGCCGGTGCAGGCTCAATGCGCCGAATGGCCTCCTTCTACACTGTAAATTCTATGTTCTATATCCATTATTCTATATATAAAGGGCGGGATTCTCCCAACGGGAGTCTAAGTGCCGATGCCGGAGTAAAAACCGGAGTGTTTTACTCCGGCGTCAGCGCCTGTTCCCAGACCCCTATTCTCCGCCCTCCGTGGGGCTAGCAGGGGCGTCGTGCGATTTACAGGGGCGGGGCCTCGGCGGCGCTTAAAAGACGCACACCTTGGGTCCCGCGCATGCACAGTTGGGCCGGCGCCAACTAGCGCAGGCGCGGTGACCGTCCTCCCCCAGGCCGCCCCGCACAAAAATGGCCCATCAATACAGATTTGCCCACGGAAGAAAGGACTAGATTGGTGGGTCCCGATTGTCGGCCAGGCCACTCCATAGGGCCTCCCCGGGGTTGGAACCCCCTGCACAGGCCACTCCCGGCCCTTAAAGCCCCAGGTCTGGCCGGCCTGAGAGCAGGTTAGATCGGTGCCGGCGAGACTGTCACTTTTTTCGCCGGCCGCTCGGCCCGTTTGGGCCGGAGAATCGGCGCTCGCCGTTTGAGGCAATTCTCCGAGCGGCCCAGCACGATTCGTGAGGCACTGGTTTCGGGGGGGGGGGGGGGGGGGGGGGGGGAGGTGGGATAGTCGCGTGCAGGGGTCAGGTCGGCGTGATGCAATTCGCGCAACGCCCCGGCGATTCTCCCACCTGGCGGTCCGGGGGGGGGGGGGGGGGGGTTGGGGGGGGTCTCCCGGGTATCCATTATTCTAAATATAAACCATCTGAACCCCTCGATTAGATTCCAGTCTGTAACTCACTCCCGGGTATCCATTATTCTATATATAAACCATCTGAACCCTTCGATTAGATTCCAGTCTGTAACTCACTCCCGGGCATCCATTATTCTATATATAAACCATCTGAACCCCTCGATTAGATTCCAGTCTGTAACTCGCTCCCGGGTATCCATTATTCTATATATAAACCATCTGAACCCCTCGATTAGATTCCAGTCTGTAACTCACTCCCGCGTATCCTTTATTCTATACATAAACCATCTGAACCCCACGATTAGACTCCAGTCTGTAACTCACTCCCGGGTATCCATTATTCTATATATAAACCATCTGAACCCCTCGATTAGATTCCAGTCTGTAACTCACTCCCGGGTATCCATTATTCTATATATAAACCATCTGAACTCCCCGATTAGATTCCAGTCTGTAACTAAATCCCGGGTATCCATTATTCTATATATAAACCATCTGAACCCCTCGATTAGATTCCAGTCTGTAACTCTCTCCCGGGTATCCATTATTCTATATATAAACCATATTAATCCCTCGATTAGATTTCAGTCTGTAACTCACTCCCGGGTATCCATTATTCTATATATAAACCATCTGAACCCCTCGATTAGATTTCAGTCTGTAACTCACTCCCGGGAATCCATTATTCTATATATAAACCATATGAACCCCTTGATTAGATTTCAGTCTGTAACTCACTCCCGGGTATCCATTATTCTATATGTAAACCATCTGAACCCCTCAATTAGATTCCAGTCTGTAACTCACTCCCGGGTATCCATTATTCTATATATAAACCATCTGAACCCCTCGTTTAGATTCCAGTCTGTAACTCACTCCCGGGTATCCATTATTCTATATATAAACCATCTGAACCCCTCGATTAGATTTCAGACTGTAACTCACTCCCGGGCATCCATTATTCTATATATAAATTCATTGCTGGGCCTCTTGTGTTACATATAATGGCTGTCTAACTCTTTCAGTTGCACTCCAGTTATATCAATGTGAAGGAGATTCAGCTAGGCAAGCGGTTTTGGGTATAAAGTGTCCATTACTGCACCAGTTTATGGTCATCAAAGAGGGACAATAATAACCATAATAGCAGGTCAAAGGTCCTCCACCCTCCTCCCCTGACCTGTCACTGATAAAATGGAAGGATGCCTATTTTGGTCGCGTGGGTTTGAGTAGGGTGATGTTGCACGTTTTACTATGGGCGTAAAACGCGTTTATTGGGGTGTATTAACTTCCAAGTGCTTAACACCACTAGGCTCTGTCTTATGTATTTATTCAGCTTTAGGAGTCGCCAGTTGCCGTATAGACAACGTCACTAGTATTCCAAGGTCAAGTTCAAAGTAATAAAGACGATACACCGATTAGTAAGGTCCAAACGATAATATTTATTATACAGTTATAATAAATATTCATGCACACACTAAGAGACTAAGCTATGACTAAACTAAAGTAATCAGAATACTTATCTAACAGGAACAGACAAGGTCAGGGAGCGAGGCCTTCGTCCTGGTCTTGGGCTGCGACCTTCAGCAAGCGTTCTGGTCACTGGGGGTTCGAGCGGGCTTAGTTCGCGTAGCGAGCGTCGTACTGGCACTTACGGTTCGGCGGCTGGTGCTCGACGGCTGGAGTCAGTTTGGATTTTCAAAGTCGTGGTCAGAGCCGGAGCACGGAAAAACAGACCGGACAACACGAGGTCCCTATCTTTTATAGGGGTTCCATTGTCCTTCCCTCTTCTTGGGCGGGCTCTACCTATTGGATCAATTCCTTATCGATACTGTTTTAATTCCCCAATGCGAGGGGGTCTCCGTGATGGGGGGGGCGTTTCTTATGCCCTTTTGTTTGGAGGTTTCTGGTGCCTCGATGTCTGGGCCTTGATTAAAATGTGTCCATTCAGAATCAAATGTATCTATTGTGTGGGTGTTCAAGTCTGATTGCCTCATTAGCATGCAAAGCGTTTTGCCATTTGCACCTAGCTAAGGTCTTCTCACCTGAGCCCAAACTGGTTTCTGCTGCTGCAGAATGCAAAATGCTCTTTGCAGACTGCTGTTCTGGCTAAACTGTCTGTTTCCCAGCAGTCTTAGCGCTTGGCCTATTTTTGTAGCTCAGCATCCATTTTAGGTGGCTACAGTGATCATTGCTCGGCACAACATCGAAGCCCGAAGGGCCTGTTCTGTGCTGTACTGTTCTATGTTCATAGCGACAGGATTTGAGTATAGGAGTAGGGATGTCTTGCTGCAGTTATACAGGTGAGGCCACACCTTAAATATTGTGTGCAGTTTTGGTCTCGTAGTTTGAGGAAGGACATTCTTGCTATTGAGGGAGTCCAGCGAAGGTTCACCAGGCTAATTCCCGGGAGGGTAGGACTGACATGTGAAGAAAGACTGGATCGACTGGGCTTGTACTCATTGGGGTTTAGAAAAATGAGAGGGGATCTCATCAAAACATATAAAATCCTGATGGGATGGGACAGGCTAGATGCGGGAAGAATTTACCTGATTTTGGGGACGTCCAGAACTAGGGATCACAGCCTAAGAATAAGGGCAAAGCCATTCAGGACTGAGATGAGGAAAAACCACTTATCTCAGAGTTGTGAACTGGTGGAATTCTCTACCACAGAAAGCTGTTGGGGCCAATTCATTGGACATATTCAAGCGGGAGCTGGACATGGCCCTTGCGGATAAAGGGATCAAGGAGCATGAAGAGAAAGTGGGAATGGGATACTGAATTTGCATGATCAGCCATGATCATATTGAATGGTGGTGCAGGCTCGAAGGGCTGAATGGCCTACTCCTGCACCTATTTTCTCTGTTTCTCTATGCCATAAAAAACAGCGTCCCAGCAGTGACAGTGCGGCATCTGTGTCACATCCTCGTGGACATGGCACACCGTGAAGAGGAGGACACCAGCACCTGGTGGCTGTGACGTTCACTGCAGCACAAAATGTCTTATGTTGTGCCATCCCACTCTAAAAAGAAACATCCACAACAGCCCTCCAAACCCCAAGCCCCCCCCCAAAACCCTACTCCTCCCCCCACAGCAGCTGACAGTGACCAACACTTTGAAATAACAAATGAACAGGCGCCATCTTTTTTTTTAACAAACAATTTTAATGAGGTATTTTTGGCATTACAAGCAATAACAGTATAAAAACAGTGTTCAAAGAACAATAAACATAGTGCAAACACCGACAACCATCCCTCCAAGACCCGCCCAGGCGCCATCTTTTATAGAACTCCTCAATCGCTCCTCTCAAGGTGAACTTAACTTTTTCATTAAGTCCCCCTGCCATACTGAGGCACAGGGTAGAGAAGCCGACCTCCATCCCAACAGGACCCACCTGTGAATGAAACCAAGGCAAAGGCTGAAACACCCACCCTCGTTTGCAGCTCCGGCAGGTCCCACACCCCAAAATATGGCCCCTAGGGGATTGGGCTCCAAATCCATTTGCAAGATTACTGACATGGTGCTGAAGAACGAGCCCCAAAACCTTCCCAGCTCCGGGCAAAATCAGAACATGTGAACATGGTTGGCGGGGCCCCTCCCTCACCGTTCACATTGTCCTCCACTCCCTCAAACAACCGGCTCATCCTTGACCTTGTTAAATGTGCCCTATGCACCACGTTTAACTGAATCAATCCTAATCTCACACATAAAGTCGTGGCGTTCACCCTGCGCAACACTTCACACCACAGGCCCCCCCCCCCCCCCCCCATGCCATTTCCAACTCCTGCTTCCGCTTAGCCTTAACCCCTCCAGCGATATCTTCTTCCAGGAGCCTCCCGTAAATCCTCGAGGTACCCCCTCCTCCATGCCCACCACCGACAGCACTCCCTCTAACAGCGAGGAGGGCGGCATCACTGGAAATGCTGGCAAGATCTTCCTCATAAAATCCCGCACCTGCAAATACCAGAAAGTTTTGGTTGGTGGGATCCCAAACTTCTCTGTCAACTCCTCCAAACTCGCGAATCGCCCCTCCAGAAACAAATCCCTCATTGCTACCACCTCCTTGACCTCCCAGCCCCGGAACCTCGCATCTAATCCACCTGGTTCACACAGATCGGCGCCATCTTCGACACTGCCCCAGCTTAAAATGCTGCCAAAATTGCCTCCAAATCTTCAAAGTCGCTACCACCACCGGATTGTCTCACTATTTCCCTGGGCATAACGGAAAGGGCGCTGTCACCAGCGCCCACAACCCTGACCCCTTACATGAACCCGCCTCCACCTTAACCCAAATTCCCTCGTGGTCCCCGTACCAACCCAACACCTTCTTGGTGTTCGCCGCCATCGAATTCGGCAGAGCCAGACCACCCAACTGCCGATCCCTCTGCAGCACCATTTACTGAATTCTGGCTACTTTGCCCACCCAAATAAATGACGTGATCAACCACTCCACTCCCTGAAAAACATTGACAGGCATTAGAATAAAAATAGAAACCGTGGTAAAATATTCATCTTTATTGATTGAATCCTGTCGGCCAACGACAGAGGGAGGCTGTCCCACCGCTGTACATCCGCCTCGACCCTACTCACCAGGCTCATAAAGTTCAATTTAGTGAGCTGGGCCCAATCCCGGGCCATCTGCACCCCCCAGGTACCTAAAGTGGGAGGTTGCCACACGAAACGGAATCCACACCCTCACCCGGCGGAAAAAACAAAAAGCACTCGCTCTTCTCCAAACTCAGTTTGTATTCCAAGAAAGCCCCAAATCAAGTCAACAGCCCAATTATATCCCCCACCGTGGTGACCGGGTCCAAAATGTACAAAAGAAGGTCATTGGCATATAGAGAAACCCTATGGTCCTCCGCCCCTTGCTAACCCCTCCACTTATCTGACTGTTTCAACGTGGTGGCCAAAGGCTCTATCACCAACACAAACAGGAGGGGGACATAGGGCACCCCAACCTCGATCCCCTGTACAACTGGAAGTATCCTGAAATCAGGTCGTTCATATGGACACTCGTCTTGGGCTCCCTATAAAGCAACTTAACCCATGACACAAACCTAGGCCCTATTCCAAACTGTTCCACCACCACAAAGTAGTAACTCCACTCCACCCTTCTCCGCATCCAGTGCCATAATAACCGGCTGCCCCCTCCTTTCCAATGGGGAGAGCCCCATGTTCAACAAACACCGCACATTCAAGGACAACCGCCTGCCCTTTACAAACCCTGTCTGGTTATCACCAACCACCTGTGGAAGACACTCCTCCAACCCGAGTGCCAGCACCTTAGCAAGAAGCTTGGCATCCCCACATTAGTGGAGATATCGGCTGGTATGACCCACAATCTACCCGGTCCTTATCTTTCTTCAATAGAAGAGAAATGGAAGTCTGCCTTATCGTCTCCGGGAGCCCGCCCTTGCCACCGCATCCTCAAACGTCTCCACGAACAGTGATATCAATCGGTCTGTGAACCTCTCATAAAATTTCACTGGGAACTCATCTGGCCCCGGTGCCTTCCCTCTGGCCGTCCGAACATCCTCAATTCCCAGCGGTTCCTCCAGCCCCTCCCTATCCTCCTCCTTCACCATAGGGCACTTCAATCCCCCCAAAAACTCCACGATATCCAATTCATCCCCCGGCGGTTCCGACCTGTATAGCTTTTGATAAAACTGCTCATACGCCCTATTTCCCTTCTCCGGAGCGGACCCCCCCCCCCCCCCCCCAATCGCCTCCCGTATCTGAACAATCTCCCGGAAGGCCGCCTGCTGCCTAAACTGTCCAGCCAACAAGCGGCTGGCCTTCTCCCCTTATTCGTACATTGCTCCTTTTGCCCGCCTCAACTGGCACACCGCCTTACCTGTGGGCAACAGATCAAACTGTGTCTGCAGTACCTTCCTGCTGGCCAGGAGCTCTGGGTTGGAATTTTCTCAATACTTGCCATCAACTTCCAAATTTTATTTAGCAGTCTCTGGCACTCCTCCCTTGCCACTTTCTCAACCTGCGCCGTATGTGAGATTATCTCACCTCTCATCACCGTTGGAGCAGCACGGTGGCGCTGGTTAGCACTGCTGCCTCACGGCACCGAGGACCTGGGTGTCGATCCCGGCCCTGGGTCACTATCTATGTGGAGATTGCACATTCTCCCTGTGTTTACGTGGGTCTCGCCCCCACAACCCAAAAAGATGTGCAGGCTAGGTGGATTGGCCATGCTAAATTGCCCCTTAATTGGCAAAATTATAGGTTGTGTACTGAAGAAAATAAATAATTCTCTCTGCCCCCCGGATTTAGAAACTTCTGCAGGTCTACTCCCCCCATCTACTTCATCAACGCCACCAACACCTTCACGCTCCCCCGACAGGATCAAAGACCTTGGGCTGGATACTCCGCCGTCGGGATGCTCCATTTTGCTGGCAGCCTCGGGGTTTCCCGACGGCGTGGGGATGCCCCAAAATGGGAAACCCCATTGACCAGATGGCGAGACGGAGTATCTCCCCGGCGTGCTGAACCAGAAATCTGGCGCAGCGGGGAAGAGAATCCAGCCTCTTGGCTTAGAACAATGCACCTTCGGGTTCAAGACCGTATTCAATTCCCCCCCAAAATGTGTGTCCACATCAGGGATGGATGGCCGCGTACATCTTGTTCAAGTACCCTACATCATCCCAATTAGGGGCATACACACTAACCAACACCACCAACCTTCCCTCCAAAGTACCCGTAACTATAACAGCGCCAGGGTCCCAGGTTCGATTCCCCGCTGGGTCACTGTCTGTGCGGAGTCTGCGCGTTCTCCCCGTGTCTGCGTGGGTTTCCTCCGGGTGCTCCGGTTTCCTCCCACAATCCAAACACGTGCAGGTTAGGTGGATTGGCCATGATAAATTGCCCTTAGTGACTAAAAAGGTCAGAAGGGATTATTGGGTTACGGGGATAGGGTGGAAGTGGGCAGGCTCGATGGGCCGAGTGGCCTCCTTCTGCACTGTATGTTCTATGTAAAGGAACACAAAGCAAACAGTACCTTCTCCAACCCAAAACAACCCCCGGAGAGGAGAAAGGCAACCCGCACCACAAAAACACACCCCAAACAACATTAATCTTTAACGTTAACTTATGTACAAATAAATTAACAGGCTTGGAAAACAAAACATATCCCCTTCATCCCAACCACAACACCAACTCCCAGTCTTCATCTCAGTTCAGTCCCAATCATTCCACCTTCATGAACGCCTCCGCCTCCTCCGCCATCTCAAAATAATGGTCCCTGGAGTTGGGCGTGACCCTCAGCCTCTCCGGGTAGACCACCCCGAAGCGCACTCCACACGTGAAAAGCGCTGCCTTCACCCTGTTAAAGGCTGCACGCCTTCTCGCCAGCTCCACCATGACATCCTGGTTTATACAAATCCCACTGCCTTCTCACCTTGTCTCCCGATTCTGCTTGCCCACTCTCAAACCCACTCCTTCACCTGGTAGCTATGAAAGCAGACCATCACAGATCTAGGCGGCTCATTTGCCTGCGTTTTCGGCCGGAGCGACCGGTGGGCCCTATCCAACTCGAAGGGCAGGACCTCGTCTTCCACCTCCAACAGCTTTGGAAACATCCTCGCAAAATACTCCGTCAGCCTCTTACCCTCCACACCTGCAGGCAGCCCCATGATCCTGAGGTTCAGGGCAGTACGGTGGTGCAGTGGCTAGCACTGCTGCCCCACAGCGCCGAGGTCCCAGGTTCGATCCCGGCTCTGGATCACTGTCTGTGTGGAGTTTGCACATTCTTCCCGTGTGGGTATCACCCCCCCAAAACCCAAAACGGTAGGTAGATTGGCCACGCTAAATTGCCCCTTAATTCGAAAAAATTAATTGGGTACTCTAAATTTATTTATAAAAAATGATCCTGAGGTTCTGCAATTGCGACCTGTTCTCAAGTTCCTCAACGTTGGCCCTTATTCTGGTCTCCACCTTCAGCAACTCTGCTTCCAGCAAGGCGAGCTGGTCATTGTGTCATGTCAGTGCTTCCTCCACCCCCTTCAGCACCTCACCAAGCTCCCGCACCGTCTCCAATGTCTTTCCAAAAGCCTCCTTTATCTGGGCCAGCAACTCTGCCACCAAATTCTTAAGAGTGTCCATCATCTCCCTCCCTTGCCGCTCAAAATATGTGGCAAATTGCCACTCAAACTCCACCGTCATCACCTCGGCCAGCGTATCCACCATGATGGGTGCAGCCCCTCCTAGCGAGCTTCGTCCCACCATCTTCCCTCCAACCGCACTCTGCTCCGTAGTCCACTCTGCCGGCGGACTAGCACTCACTCCCTTTCTCCCAGTACTTTTTCTTTTAGATTTCAACCTCCCCTAACTCTATTAGGATAGGTTTACACACATATACCTCCAAAAACTGGGTGAAAAGTATTCCAGCGTGAGCCACCTAACCTGCAACCTCCACCGGAAGTTTCACAGCACTAAATTTCTAGGTCACCGGATCATTCCAGGCCTCGAGCGGGGACCTATGTGGCATCTTGCAGTCATCCACCCATGGGTGCATCAGCGAGGTGACAGATCTCTGTACTCCCGGGCATCAGAATATATCACCTTCGAGCTGCACCAAGTCCACCAAGATGCCCAGGCTGCAGGATTTGCAATTATCACCGGATGCCCCAGATCCTGTGAGCAACATGGCATCAGAAAGTGCCCTATGAACAGGAAGGGGTTCCATTTCCTGAATATACAGATCGTGTGCACCCACCACCTGAGGATCAAGCACGTGTGCCCGCTACCCTGAGAGTGTGCATAACAACTACATCCTGGGGCACTCGGAGATCCCTGGTCTCATCAAGGACCACCCCAGGGTGATGGGTTGGCTCGTGGGGCAGCAAGGGATACCCGCTGAGGTCATGGCTGATGACACCAATGTGGAGGCCTGAGACTTAGGCAGAGACCTGTTACAATGAGGCCCACATTTCTATCTGTGCTATCATTGGGCAGTGCATCGGGCTGCTCAAGATATGGTTCCATTGCCTGGAGCACTCTGGCGGGGCTCCACAGTACATCCCCCAGAGGGTCTCCAGCTTTCTGGTGGTCTGGTGTGCCCTCCACAATCTGGCACAGAAGCGGGGCGAATGAGGAGGAAGACCAGGGGGATGAGACCGACGAGGAGCCGGAAGATGGAGGACGGGCGGCGGCAAGGGTCCGGCGTGCAAGGAGGACCAGGGAGGCCCTAATCATCTCCAGATTCTCATGAAATGAGGCTCTGTCCATTAGCTCAACACCCTGCCTTCACCCTGTTCCCCCGCCAAGGGTCTGTGTAACATCCCTCCAGAGTGGTGGGCCTGTGTCGGCACTGTCAGCGGGTCACTATACAAGGCAGGGTAGTGATGATAACTCTGCGAGGAAAGCTCTGGTGCTCCTCAGGATCTGATATAGTCTGACTCCTGTCTGTCTGCCCACATTGCGTCACACTCATCCTCATTGTCTGAGTCTGCAGCAGGGATCTTTGATCTTGGAGTGGCGCAAGGGTGGGTAGGCTGGAGGAGGGTTTGGAGGAGAGGGAGCGGTGGTGGGGGGGAGCAGGGATTGGGTGCAGGAAGGTCCGCTGTGAAGACTAAAGTCACAGAGGCTTCACATGTATCGATCATGAAATGGTTTAATGGTGAACATTTAATGTGGCATTCCCCGAGCTACAGATAGTGACCTCACCAGTATCCACTCAGTTCCCCTCACTCTTCTTGATTTTCCCTGGCCCTGTGCTGCATCTAGGGTGTGTCCCGAGGATGTTCATCAGATAAGGTGGCAGCCTGCTGCTTTTTGTGCCCTGTGGCCCTTGATGCCCTTGGCAGACATCCTCTGGAAGGCCTGGTGCCGAGTGGCCTGGCCGACTTACCAGTGTCCCTGGCATCGCTGTGCCACCCTGGAAATCCGCCGGTGTCATGAGGGGGGGATTCAGGAGAACTGGAGACCGCCGTAGTCTCCTTGCTGGCAGACCCTGGGTTGGCCCCCAGCACTTCCTCCTCCCTGAGGGTGCCCAGCGAGCCCTGGGGGACTCCATGGGACACAGGGTTAGCTGGAGTGAGTTCCAGAAGCCTCTCAGTCATCTGGCTCTGCCAGTCCTGGAGGCCTCCTATTGTCTGAACCATGGTGGTAACGCCCTCAGCGATGCTCCTCAGTGGCTGGGCCATGCTCTGGAGTGACTCAGAATGTCCACTTGTATCTGGGACACGTCCCTCAGCAACTGGGACATGATGTCAAGGCCCTCGGCCATGGTCGTCACAGACTGAGCCATGCCTTGGACACTCTTTTGTTACCTTACTGTAGTGTGTTTGGTAGCACTACTGTATATAACATGCGTTACTCAACCCAGTTGCGGCAGAGGCTTTCTGCAGCTTGATGAAGAAGGCTCGAAGTCGTCCAGAGGTATCGTCCAAGATTTATTGAGTAACAGAATTTAACAACTGTGTTCTTACTTTAAGATCAATACCAGTAGAAAGGTTACAATGTTTATATACAGTAGCTATGTCTGACCACACTGGTACCCTGAGCTAGATCTATTCTCCTGCTCTCGTCACAGTCTAATCACCGGCAGAGAGCCACTTGCGTCTGGCTTTTATACCCGCCAGTGCTGCCCCCTAGTGATCTTTCAATTTCCCATTAACCACTTATGTACATACCCATGTAAAGGTCACTACAGACACCACCATTCAAGGCACGGAAGCCAAGCTCCAGGTTTTCCACTTTGATCGCCAGCCTAGCAGTGTTGACCTCGGTGCCACGCATTGCTGGCACCACCTCTTGCGCCCAAAGGCTTTGAGACTCCTCCAATCGGTCCTACAGTCACTGGAATGTCGCTGACACCTCCTCCTGAATGTCACGGCTGTGTTCTATCATCTGCATCAGCTCTGGGAGAACCTTGTCCAGAGGCTCCACATCTGGCTGGGACCCAGCTGAGTCCTTTGATCCAGCAGACCTCCGACTGTTGTCTCCCTTGGATGCTCCTGCCTCCACCTCATGTGCAACAGCAGCTGTGTGATGCTCACCAGATATTGCCCCGAAGCCTGTCCTCTAATGTCATCCACCAAGATGTGTGTCTCTGCACTGGTGGAAGGTGCGAGTGATAGCTGTGATGCATCGGCGGTGTTCTCCTTCGAGCTCTCCTCTGAGATGTTCTCTTAGGTGGCAGTGGGGTACAACTCCGGATGGCCTGGCCTCATCAGATGGTAATCGTGCAAGACAATGGACATGTGGTAAGTGAAAGGGAAGCATATTTTGTGGGACATCAACAACTCTGAGACAGATCATCTGGATGAAGGGACAGTGGATCCTCATCTCACTGGTACAGGCCGACCTTGCTGTTGGTCACTGCTATCTCCTTGGCAACCTGCGATTTCCAGGACCTGTTCCTCATAGGGGGTGAGGATCCTGGTCATTGGTATCCCACCCCATGTATTCACCCTTTCCCTCTTATTATGGGTTGGGAAATTGAAGGGCAGCTGGCGGGACTGATGCCAGGAGGTGGTAACCTTACCTTGCAGCTCGTAGGAGGTCATTCATCTTCTTCCTACATTGGGCGTCAGTCCTCCTGGTCATGCTGCCCGCACTCACTGTTGCTGCCACTGCTTTCCAAGCATTGCCGACCCTGCTGCTGGTTCTCCAAGTCCCTCAGGGTGCCCCACCTCTCATCCACTGCGTTGAGAAGCCCGGCCAGGTAGGCACCCCCAAAGTGAAGAACCAACCTTGTGTCTTGACTGGGAGTGAGTTCTGAGGGAGAGTTTAAAAGCAGCTCCCCCTTGCTAGCGAAGGTGTGAGTTGGGCGAATCAGAGGGCAAGGGAGTCAGTCATGGCCTAGATTCACGTGGGGGTTTGTTTTTTTCAATAAGTGTGGGTGAATACAGGCCGCAATCCCGCCATTACAGCCGGCCCAATACACCCTGCAAACCCACCCAAAATGACACTTTTATGAGGGAATTGCGCCGTACGCACTTGGCAGTGGATCTGGTGCACTGAGCATTTCTCAACTTCTATTGGGTCCTATCTGCCTGTGTCACTCCCCAGAGATATGTGCAGGATTCCAATGGATCCAAACAGGAAACATTCCTCAACTGGAAGCCTGGAAAACACCACATCATTCCAACTGCAAGCATCTCACATGTTTCTGTCTCTAGCCACGTGTGCCTTGCAGAACTGTGATCACTGGCAGTCTTTGAATCAAGACTTCAATGAGCTCTCTGTGAAAAGAATCAATCACAAATCTGTAGCAGGGCCCAGAGGCTGACAGCAAATTAAAAGACAATGAATTGTGAAGGGCAGAGGGGCCTAGTCAGAAGTTCTTCCACACACCCATCCTCATTATCCATACATTGCTCAGAATGGACAAGGCAAGACGTTGTTTGTCAATATGAATGATGCCTCCAAGTTTTAGCCTGATGTTTTATCGTTTGTTTGAGTAGGGTGGGAGAGGGCAATGAGAAACTGGAACAAAGGAACTATTTAACACAGGCAAAAATCTACAGCTGGACACAGGCAATACAAAACATAAGAGAGTGCAATTCTGCAATGCCTGCTCCTCTGTTGGTCCGACACAGAAACGTAATTTAATTTATGGCCTGCAGCTGTGGTTGTCAGGGAAACCGCCGCTGAAGACTTTGCTCACAGTTCTGCCTGGTTGCTGGAGGGAAGATGCAATCTCTGCAAGGATCAGGACCCAGTCCCACAAGTGCACCATGTTTTACCAGAAGAGGTTAGGCAGCCTTCATTGATGTTGTGGAGGAAAGCCATCCTGTCAGAATAAAACCGGCCGCATTTCTTCCACTCAGGGGCCTGGGCTTCCAAAATGGAAGAATTTTGGCTTTGTGCAAACCCCAATGCGGTCGTCTCCCATCTCCCGGCCATAAAACGCAGTGTACTGAAGCTATATCGTGGGTCACCAATATGCCATCCCAGGCCTACTTCTCTAATCAACACTCCCATAACACTTGGAGTTAATAGGCCTGTACCTGCAAATGGCCCTGGAGCAAAGTGTCGTCTTCAGAAGACTCTTCCCAATTTGATGATGCAAATTAATTAATTTTTTCAGTCCCATCGTCCTTAATCGATCCAGTGTTTCTCCCACTGTGGCTTAGAAGATAACGCCCCTGACTCAGAAAGTCCAGTCCCGCTCCAGAGCCTTCGCACAATAATCAAGGCTGACACTCCAGTGCCGTGCTGAATAAGTGCTACATTTTTGGATGTGCCGTCTTTTGAAGAAGTATTAATCAAGATCCAGTCTGCCCACTTTGGTGAACATAAAAGATCCCATGATATTATATTGAAGAAGAGGGTAGCACAGTGACACACTGGTTAGCACTGTTGCCTCACAGCAGCAGGGACACAGGCCTTGAGTGACTGTGGAGTTTGTACAATCTCCCTGTGTCTGTGTGGGTTTCCTCCAGGTGCACAATTGCCTCCCACAGTCCAAAGATGTGCGGGTTAGGTGGGGTTATGGGAATGCGGGCGTGGGCCCAGGTAAGGTGCTCTTTCAGAGCAATGAGCAAAGGGCCCAATGACCTCCTTGTGCATTGTAGAGATTCTATGCTTCTAAGATTTTATGAAGAGCAGGGGTGATATCCCAGGGATATTTATTCAGAGTCAGCATCAGATCCATCTGCAAGCATGACTCCAACCTTCCAGTCACTTGCCATTTAACTCAACATCTTACTCACCACCTCATCTTCCAATGCTGATGTTACAGCCTCAATAATGAGTTCAACAACTTTAGACTGGGAACTTTCCCCTCCACCTTGACCCCCTTTTTTGTTTTGTTTTTTGGTTTCCTTAGTTTGTCCCAATACAATTCCACTTCTCTCCCACGAGGCAATGTGTCCCTTGGTTTTCAGTTTTACTTCTATTGAGCACGAACCTTTGTTCTCCTATTCGCACTTTCTGCTATCCTGCCTTTTTGCCACAATTAGCACTTATTCAGTCCTTAATAGCACCATGAACACCTTCTTTGTCTTATGTCCATGACACCTTTGTCAATCTCTCCTTTGCTTCAACCTATGCCTGTGCTTCTATTCTGCCCCACCTCCTCCACCTGCCTTTCCAACTATATCATTCAATGGCCGCAATCTTCCGGCCACGCTGCGCTGGAAAAGCAGCTCGCCGTGGCGCAGGTGGCCGGTGAAAGACGGGAGACCCCACTCCCGGGACCTACCACCTCATGAGATTCAACGTAACCTTGCGAGTCATTGCAAGGCGAACCCGACCCACAATGGGCGGGATTAGGTTTGGGATATCTCCATATTAGTGTGAGGCAGTAAGCCTTACTCTAATGTGCAGATTCCCAAGGTGCCTGAGGCTTTGGGATTCAACCCCTTCATCTCGGGGGAGTGCCGTTTGGTACTGGTCCCCACAAACGGGGACCAGGTGAATGGCACTTGTTGGGAGGGTCTCCAAGGGGTCGGAGTCCTCTAGCTGCATACCCTTTGGGCAGGGTGGTGCCCTGGCACTGCTAAGGTGCCCAGCTGGCCCTCCCATTCAGGCTGGGGGGAGGTTGGGGATTTTTTTAATGGGCCATTTAAAAACGCCATTTAAAAACGGCATCCCAATCTCTTGCTACAACGGGGAATTCCAGCAAGCGGAGCTCCCAATTGTAAGAAACGGAGCTCTGTGCGGCCTTGGCCGCGTGTTCTCCGTTTAGGCCCCTTATTCAAAGCAAATCACATTGAATAGCCACGTTTTTCTCGGCACTGCTTGCGCGGACCCCGCAGGGCCCAGTTGACGCCGGGATCGACAGCTGGAGTGGAGTGGGTCGCTCCAGTGCCTTGCTGGCCTCCTGTAGGGGCCAGAATTGCTGATCCTGAGGCCATGTTGACGCCTTCGGGAAACGTGACGGCGTTTACGATGGCGTCAACACAGCCTCAAGATCAGAGAATCCCGGCCAACGTGATTATCCAAAGTTTTGTTTTTATTCCAGATTTCCAGCATCAACGGTGTCATGGGAATGTCACTTTAAAAAATGTTTGTCTGCTCAAGTGGCTGCAGTGATGTCAGAGTGTGGGTGGAGCTGAGCTCTAGCTCTACATTTTAGTTTTGCTTTGAGGAAAAGCTTGGGTGTGTCCCTGTTTAGTTTTGTTTTGAGAGCTGGATAGCTGCAGGAAAAACAAGGAGCTGTATAAAGATCTCTCTGCAACTAAAGACAGTCTCCAGCTCAATGGGTGATTTCAAAGTGCTGACTGCTCTCAATAGTGAATTTAAACCTGATCTCTGTTAAGGGTTTTTTTGTCTTATGGATGTTGTAAGAAATCATTAAGAGTTACTTATAGCATACTGTATTCTTTGGGGGATTTATTGGTGTTGATAGTTGTTAAGATGCTTACTGTGGGTTTATAAAGTGTTAACTGGTTTCATAAATATTGTTATAATTTAAAAGTACTTTAACTCTCTGTTCACTACACCTGTAAGGTAAGCCCGTGTGTTCCCCATAACCACAATCTATTAAACGTTGTGGGTCAGGTGAACTCCATGGTACACTTTGGGGTTCTCTAAACCCTGGCCCATAACAACAGTATGTTGTTTTATCACAAATTATCTAGCTATTATCACATTGATGTTTATGGGATCTTACTGTACTCAATTGGCTGCCATACTTCCCATATAATTCGAGGGCTGTAAAAGACCCTCGAGGTTGTATAAGGTGCCACTGATGTACAAGTCTTACTTTTTTCCTTCTATTTTTAATGTGTTTCTGTATGGCCTCGGGAAACATGGGGGTTTTCCCTTGGAGATTCCCCAGCTATGAAGTGGAAGAGGGGGGGGGGGGGGGGGGGGGGTGGAGTAACTAGTCCGGGAGGTCAAGCACCAACGGTGGTGTTGAGCTGCCACCTACAGGGACCAATGTGTGAACAGGGCATCCAAAGTCCATTGTTCGGAGTTCCTGTCTACGTATTATTGACCCTTGTTCACAAGTACATAATGCTGATCCATGTTCTCACGCACATAATACTGATTATGTTCCTGCTCAGAGAAAGTACTTTCATCCCAGTGCTGGTGTGAGCTGGGCATTAAAGTCCGCTTTACAAGCACCTCTATGCTCCAAGGAAAACACCCCAGCCTATCCAATCTCCCTTCATAGCTGAAATACTCCAGCCCAGGCAACATCCTGGCAAATCTCCTCTGTACCCTTTCTTGTGCAGAGAGTTAAAACTGCCCCCAGTAATCTTTGATCCAAGCCCCCACGCAATAAGACAGGATGTTGGTTTGCTGGTCACACAGCTGGATATGGATTTCTGTAACTCTGTTTGACTATTGTTAGCCTTAGAGCATTTAAAGGCCAAACTGCACCTCGGTTTTGCTCTTTCTCTGTTGTTACCTTCACTGAGTTAGTCTCTACCCCACAAACTCTGGAGGACAATGAGGTTCTCCCATTCGGTATGGAGACCAGGGAGGCAAGATGCTCAGAGCAGAATGGAACAAAATCCAATGCTGGGCAGCACCAGCCTGTCCAGCGAGTGACTTCCACTCTTGCAAATGTGGTCTCTCTGGTAAAAGGGGCCCTTGGAATTAACAAGCCTCCACCTGTTTGCAATATTGGCATTGTTCTATTTCACAGTAATTTCATAGATTTCACAGTGCAGAAGGAGGCCATTCGGCCCATCGAGTCTGCACCGGCTCTTGGAAAGAGCACCCTACCCAAGCCCATACCACCACCCTATCCCCATAACCCAGTAACCCCACCTAACACTAAGGGCAATTTGGACCCTGAGGGCAATTTAGCCTGGTCAATTCACCTAACCTGCACATCTTTGGACTGTGGGAGGAAACCGGAGCACCCGGAGGAAACCCACGCACACACGGGGAGAACGTGCAGACTCCACACAGACAGTGACCCAAGCCGGGATTCGAACCTGGGACCCTGGAGCTGTGAAGCATGTGTGCTAACCACTATGCTACCGTGCTGCCCTAATGGGGCTGGATTCTCCGACCTCCCGCCGGGTCGGAGAATCGGCGGGGGGGCGGCGTGAATCCCACCCACGCCGTCTCCCAAAGTTTCCGGCACCAGAGATTTGGCGGGGGCAGGAATCGCGGGCTCCCCCCCCCGGCGATTCTCAGACCAGCGATGGGCCAAAGTCCCGCCGTTGTCATGCTGCTCCCACTGGTGGGAATCAAAACACCTCCCTTACCGGCGGGACTGGCTGCACGGGCGGTCTCCAGGGTCCTTGGGGGGGGGGGGGGCGATCTGGCCCCAGGGGGGGTGCCCCCACAGTGGCCTGGCCGCGATCGGAGCCCACCGATCGGCGTGCAAGCCTGTGCCGTGGGGACACTCTTTTCCTTCCGCGTTGGCCATAGCCTTCACGATGGCGATGGCAGCCACTGACGCTCTGGCGCATGCGCGGACTTTCGCCGGCCGGTGAAGTCCCTTCGGCCCTGGCTGGCGTGGCGCCAAAGGCCTTTCCCGCCGGCCGGTGGGGCGCCAACCACTCCGGCGCAGGCCTAGCCCCTCAAGGTTAGGGCTTAGCCCCTAAAGAGTTCCCGAAGGTTTTTGGTAGAAGTGCTGGGGGCCCCGATTGGGTTGGGAAGAGATAGCAGATGGGCTGAAGGCCATGCAGTCGGGTAAAGCCCTGGGACCGGATGTGTACTCCGTGGAGTTTTACAAAAGGTTCTGTGGGATACTGGGGCCAATGCTGATGAGGACATTTAATGAGGCAAGGGAGAGATGGGGGCTTCCTCCGACGATGTCACAGGCCACTATCTCATTGATCCTGAAGCGGGATAAGGACCCGGAGTTATGCGGGTCCTACAGACCGATCTCCCGACTAAATGTAAACGCCAAATTGTTGGCTAAGATCTTGGCCTCAAGGATTGAGGACTGCGTCCTGGACGTGACTGGGTAGAACCAGATAGGATTTGTTCTGGGGAGGTAGTTGGTGGCCAATGTAAGAAGGCTGTTGAATGTTTTCATGATGCCCCCAGAGGGTAGGGACATAGAGGTAGTAGTCGTAATGGACACAGAGAAGGCATTTGACCGGGTGGAATAGGATTATCTGTGAGAGGTACTGGGGTGGTCTTGATTTGGGCGGGGCTTCATTGACTGGGTCAGGCTTCTGTATCAGGCGCACGTGGCGAGTGTTCGGACGAACAGGCTGACATCGGGCTATTATAGGCTGCACCGGGCGACGAGGCAGGGATGCCCCCTCTCCCCGCTGTTGTTCGCATTGGCCATAGAACCGCTGGCAATTGCGTTGAGAGCCTCAAGGGGCTGGAAGGGGCTGGTCCTGGGGGGCGGGGGTGGTGGTGCGTGGAACACAGAATCTCACTATACGCGGACGATCTGCTCTTATATGTGTCGGACCCATTGGAAGGGATGGAAGAAATTATGGGAATTCTGAGGGATTTTGCCCGTTTTTCAGGGTATAATTGAACATGGGGAAAAGCCAGATGTTTGCAATCCAGGCAAGGGGAAGGAGAGGCGATTGGGGGAGCTGCCGTTTAGAGTGATAGGGGGAAGCTTCCAATACCTAGGCATCCAGGTGGCGCGGGGAATGGGAACAGCTACACAAGCTTAATGTGGCCCGGCTAGTAGACCAAATGAAGGAGGATTTTCAGAGGTGGGACGTGCTCCTGTTGTCACTGGCTGGGAGGGTACAGACAGTGAAAATGACGGTTCTCCTGAGATTCCTGTTTGTGTTTCACTGTCTCCCCATCTTTATTCCTCCAAGGTAATCTAGGGCTTTGTATGGGCGGGTAAGACCCTGCGAGTTAAAGAGGGGATGTTGGAGTGCTGCCGGGGAGAGGGCGGGCTGGCACTTCCGAACTTTAGTAATTATTACTGGGCGGCGAATATAGCCATGATAAGGAAGTGGAAGGAGGGTGGGGGGGGGGCGGTCGGTGTGGGAGCGAGTCAAGGCAGCATCTTGTCAGGGCACTAGTTTGGGGGCATTGGTAACGGCGCCTCTGCCGTTCCCGCCAGCACGCTACTTCACCAGCCCCGTGGTGGGGGCTGCCCTGGGAATCTGGGGGGCAATGGAGGAGACATGTGGGAGCAGAGGGAGCATCGGTCTGGTCCCCAATTTGCAATTTGCCCCGGGGAGGTTAGATGGAGGGTTTCGGAGGTGGCAGAGAGCAGGGATCGAGAGGATGGGTGATATGTTTATAGAGGGGAGCTTTCCCAGCTTGAGGGAGCTAGAGTTGAAATTTAAACTGATGGGAGGGAATGAATTTAGGTACCTGCAGACGCGAGACTTCCTATGCAGGCAGATCTCAACCTTCCTGCTCATACCACCAAGGGGCATACAGGACAGGGTAGTTTCCAGAGTGTGGGTAGGAGAAGGGAGGGTTTCAGACATTTATAAGGAGCTTATGTGGTCATAGGGGATGCAGACGGAGGAGCTGAAACACAAATGGGAAGAGGAGTTAGGTGGAGAGATAGAGGATGGTCTCTGGCGGATGCTTTGAGTAGGGTCTAGAATAGTCTAGAACTAGAATACTTGAACTAGAATATCTGAACTTCAATTTCTCAATTAGAATACCCGAGCTGGAATACCTGAATTAGTATACCTGGACTAGATTATCTGACCTAGAATACTTGAATTAGTATACCTGGACTAGATTATCTGACCTAGAATACCTGAACTCAAATATCTCAAATCGAATATTTGGACTAGAATATCCCAATCAGAGTACCTACACTGCAATATCTGAATTTGTATATCTGCACTAAAATATCAGATCTTGAATATCTCAATTAGGATAGCTGAATTAGAATTCCTGAACTAGAATACCTGCACTGGAATATCTCAGGTAGAATACCTACACTAGAATGTCTGACCTTGATTTTCTCAACTAAACTACCTGAACTATAATAATTGCTTATTGTCACAAGTAGGCTTCAATGAAGTTACTGTGAAAAGCCCCTAGTCGCCACATTCCGGCACCTGTCTGGGGCGGCTGTTACGGGAATCGAACCGTGCTGCTGGTCTTGTTCTGCATTACAAGCCCACTGTGCTAAACCAGCATACCTGAACAAGGATACCTGAACTAGAATTGCAATATTTCAACCAGAAAATCCGAATTCAAACACCTGAACTACAATACCTCAACTAGAATATCTCATCGAGAAGATCTGAATTAGAATACCTGAGCTCACATACTAAATTAGTACAACTGAACTCGAATATCTGAATTCGAATACATGAACTAGAACATATAAATTAATATAACCCATCTAGATTAGTATAACCTCAACTAGAATATCTGACCTTGAATATCTTGATTAGAATAGCTCAAGTAGAGGATCTGAATTAGAATACCTGAGCTAGGATACCTGAACTATAGTGAATCAACTAGAACGGCATTAGAATACCTGAAATAGTGTACCTGAATTAGAATTCTTGAACTAGAATACCTCATTAGAATACCTGAATCAGAATAACTGCACTAGAATACCTCATCTAGAATACCTCAATAAGAATAGCAGAACTAGAATATGTGCTCGAGAATATTTCAACGAGAATATCTGAATTAGAACACCAGAACTCGGATATCCCGATTAGAATACCTGAATTAGAATGAGAATTTCTGAATTAGAATACTTCCAACAGAATACCTGAATTAGCATACTTGAACTAAAATTAATTAATTAGTATACCTGGATTAGAATATATCAACTAGAACATTTGAGGTGGAATACCTGAACTAGAATACCTGTATGAGAATATCGGAACTTGAATATCTCAACTAGAATACCTGAATTTGAACACCTGAATTAGAATTCCTGAACAATAATGTCTCAACCAGATTATCTGAATTGGAATACCTTAATTAGAATACCTGAAGTATTCACTGGAATATCTCAACCAGAATACCTGAATTAGAATACCTGCACTAGAATATCTCAACTTGAATATCTAAAGTAGAATACCGGAGATAGAGGGCGGGATTCCCTGACCCCGGGGCTGGGTCGGAGAATCGCCACGCCGGGCGCGATTCACGCGACGACGTCCCGACGCCGGTCCGAGTGGCCGCCGAGATAGCCCAAGTCCCGCCGGCTCCATTCACATTTGATCTTACCCGACAGGATCTCGGTGTCCATCCTGTGGGGGTAGGCCTGGTGGGGGATCCAACCCGGGGGGGGAGGGGGGTGGGGGCATCCACCGTGGCCTGGCCCGCGATCGGGGCCTACCGATCGGCAGGCCGGCTTCTCCTGGTAGCGGCCTTTTTTACTCCGCGCCGGCCCCTGTAGCTCTCCGCTGTGTTGCGTGGGGGTCGGCGCAGAGAAGGAAGCTACCGTGCATGCGCGAGTTCAAGCCGGTCACAGCGCGCATGCGCGGACCCGCGGCACCCAGTATCGGCTGCTGGAGCGGCGTGAGTCGCTCCAGTGCTGTGCTGGCCTCCTTTAAGGCTCAGGATCGCTGATCCTGGGGGTCTGTTGATGCCATCGTAAAACACGACGGTGTTTACGATGGCATCAACACTTAGCCTCAGGATCAGAGAATCCCGCCCAGAATACCTGGGCTAGAATAGCTACACTAAGCTATCACAAGTAGAATATCTCAACTATCACATCTGAAGAGAATACCTGGATTTTCATCCTTGTACTAGAAAACTTGAATTAGAATACCTGAATTGCAATATCTCAACTAGAATAATGGCACTAGAATATCTCAAGTAGAATACCTAAACTAACGCACCTGAATGAGAATTCCTCAATTAGAATACCTGGAATTGTCTACATGGCTAACAGGGGCTGGTTTTGCTCACTGGGCTAAATCGCTGGCTTTTAAAGCAGACCAAGCAGGCCAGCAGCACGGTTCGATTCCCGTACCAGCCTGTCCGGACAGGCGCCGGAATGTGGCGACTAGGGGCTTTTCACAGTAACTTCATTGAAGCCTACTCGTGACAATAAGTGATTTTTATTTTTAATTTTTTTATATGTACAAGAATACTTGAACCAGAATACCTGAACTGGAATGCCTGCATGAGAATAACTGAATTAGAATACCTGGATTGGTGTACATGTACTGGAATACCTGAGCTGGAATACCTGAATTACAATACCTGAACTCGCACATCTGAAATAGAGTAGCACAGTGGTTAGCACTGTTGCTTCACAGCGCAGGGTCCCAGGTTCGATTCCCGGCTTGGGTCATTGTTTGTGTGGAGTTTGCACGTTCTCCCCGTGGACATTCTGAATTCTCCCTCTGCCTATCCGAACAGGCGCCGGAATGTGGTGACTAGGGTATTTTCACAGTAACTTCATTGCAGTGTTAATGTTAGCCTATTTGTGACACTAATGAAGATTATTATTAGTGCACTACAATTAGAATATCTGAAGTGGAATACCTAAACAAGAATACCAGAACTAGAGTACCTTTTTGAGAATACCTGAACTAGAATATCTGAACTAAGATATGTGAACTGAAATACATGTTATTAAATAACAGTACCATTGTACCTTAACTTAAATATGTGTACTGAAATGTCTGGACTAGGGATGTTTACTTAATTACCAAGACGAAAACATGTTGGTTGAGTCAACTGCTGATCACCCACAATTTCTAAAACCCATCCAATGGCTTTTGTTAAGCGGGCAGCACGGTAGCATAGGGCAGCACGGTAGCATAGTGGTTAGCACAATTGCTTACCAGCTCCAGGGTCCCAGGTTCGATTCCCGGCTGGGTCACTGTCTGTGCGGAGTCTGCACGTTCCCTCTGTGTCTGTGTGGGTTTCCTCCGGGTGCTCCGGTTTCCTCCCACAGCCCAAAGATGTGCAGGTTAGGTGGATTGGCCAGGCTAAATTGCCCTTGGTGTCCAAAATTGCCCTTAGTGTTGGTTGAGTGGGGTTACTGGGTTATGGGGTAGGGTGGTGTGACCTTGGGTAGGGTGCTCTTTCCAAGAGCCGGTGCAGACTTGATGGGCCGAATGGCCTCCTTCTGCACTGTAAATTCTATGAGAGTATAGAGCAAAAGCGAGTAAATGGAGTTGAGATGCATGTCAGCCACGATCTAAGTGAATGGCAGAGAAAGCTCTGCAGGCTGAATAGCCAGTCGCCACATTTAATGTTCTGGAAACCAGGAGAGAGAGTAAACAACGTTAACAGAGCAGCCACCCACTGCTGTGGATAAACCACTTAGTTTGAGATTTTATAATGGTCTGCGTGTCCTTGTATTTTTTAACTGTTGGCAAATCTGTTTGAAAAATGAAATTCACATTTTGACTCGCGTATGGCAGAGTAGATCCAGTTCCAGCAATCTTCTGGAAACATTCCTGAGGTGGAGGTTAGGCAAAGGTCAATGAGATGCATGTATTACATACAGGCTCTCCTTTCATTTCAAAGCAACATTTGGCTCTCCTTCATAACTGCATATTGTTTTCAAACACAGAGTTAAAACCCTTCCAGTCAGAAGGTCTGCTGACTTCTCATCCTGATATAAAAATACATAAAACTTGGAAAGCTAGCGAATGCTGCCCAACTCCTACGGCCTCCAAAATAAATCCCTAACAGATAAAAACAGCACTGAATACGCCCAATGTGAGAAGGAATTAGCCTTAAAGTGAAGAGGGATTTTAAAAAAAAAATATTTTTATTCTCCTGCTTTTTCACATTTCCTCCTGAATTTACACCCACGAACAATAAACAATAATTAGCAACAAATATGTCAATCCCCAAAACAATAACAACTATCCCATCCTCCCACCAACCCCCAAACATCAGCGCGCATATTTACATAAACAAATGAGAAAAAGGAATTAGGGATCACCCATAGTCACCATTAAGACACACAGTCCCCCTCCCGCCAACCCTCCAACCCATCCCCCCCAACTAATGTTCGATGTTATCCCGTTCTTGAAAGTGCATAATGAATAATGCCCATGACTTGTAGAACCCCTCCGTCCTTCCCCTCAGTTCAAACTTAACCTTCTCAAGGGTCAAGTATTCCAACAGGTCCCCCCATCACGCCAGGGCGCAGGGTAGAGAGGCCGCTCTCCATCCCAACAGGATCCGCCTTCGGGCGATCAGCGAGGCGAAGGCTACGATATCTGCCTCCGCACCCGTTTCCAACCCTGACTGGTCCGACACCCCGAATATGGCCTCCAGGGGACCCGGGTCCAGTTTCACATGCACCACCTTGGAAATTACCCTAAAAAACTCCTTCCAGTAATCCTCTAGCTTTGGACAGGATCAAAACATATGTGATTAGCGCCCCCCCCCCCCCTCCCCCGCAATGCTCACACACATCTTCGACTCCTCGCCCTTGTGAGGTGTGCTCGGTATACTACCTTCAGCTGTATCAGCCCCAACCTCGCACATGAGGTGGAGGCATTTACTCTCCGGAGTACCTCACACCAGACCCCCCCCCCCCCCCCCCCCCCCTCCTCTCCCAATTCCTCCTCCCACTTTGCTTTGATCCCTTCCAGTGGTGTCTTCTCCTCTTCCAAAATAGCTCCGTACACCGCTGACACAACCCCCTTCTCCAGTCCCCCTGTCGTCAGCACCTCCTCCAGCAATGTGGAGGCCGGCTCCTCTGGGAAGCTCTGTATCTCCTTTCCAGCAAAATCTCGAACCTGCATGTATCTAAACATTTCCCCCTGCTCCAGCCCATACTTCGCTTCCAGCTCCTTCAATCCTGCAAACCGACCCCTAAGAAACAAATCTTTTAGCGTCTTCATCCCCTTCTCATTTCCGAAAATTTCCATCCCACCTCCCTGGCTCAAATCTGTGGTTCCCCCAAATCAGCATTTCCCTTGACCCTGCCCCCAACCTGAATTTTCAATGAAGCTATTATTACCGGACTCCCTGAGTATTTCCCCGGGAGTGGTGCTGTTGCTAGTGCTTTCAGTCCCGACCCCCTGCACAAACTCTCCTCCATTCATAAACTGCACCCCTTGCTCGTCTCAGTTGGCGCATCGCCTTCCTGGTGGACAGTCGGTCGAAGCTCGCCTGTAGTTCCTTCCTCTTTTCCAGCTTCACTGGGTCCCCATCTTCTGCATAACTCCTGTCTGCCTCCAACATCTCGTCTATTATCCTCTGCCGCACCAACCTCTCCTCTTTGTCCACCCTGGCCTTAAATGAAATTACCTCACCCTTCATCACCGCCTTTAGAGCCTCCCAGACAACTGCCTTCGACACCTCACCCGTACAGTTGAAACCTGCATATTCCTTAATTACCTTTTCAATTTTTTCACAGAACACTTGGTCCCCAAAAGTCCCACATCCAGTTTCCACCCCGGCCTCTGCGCTACCCCCTTCTCCAGTACAGAGGGATTGTTAGAATTCAAACTGGAAGTGCACTCATCTGATCACTTTGAGTGCAAGGATGAAAAGACATAAAGGCAGATTTTGATTTGATGGATCGAGTACTTACTGGTTTCATGAGCTGTATTTTACAGTCAGGTGTAGGGACATTGGGCCCTCCCCCGAGTGTTGTTCTTTGTGTTGCTTATTCTGGATGGTTGGCGTAGTGATCCACAAAGATCACATTATAGCTTTTACTAAAACAAAGCTATGATTTTATTTCCACTACGAAACTGGGTTTCGACACTTAGTCCGTATTAGAATACAGAATTGATCAATAACATCTAACGACACTTACCTACTGCTAATCTCACTCACTGGTATAACTTTAATCTAACCTTCTCACACTAACTGCTCTGATGACCTTACTCTAGCTGTCTCCTGCTTACCGATCCCCCAAGGTCTTACATCACTGCTTTATACAGTAGTATCTGAAGCTCCCTCTAGTGGCTACTCATGGTACTACATTAACCCTTGTAATGCTGATAGTTATGATACCTCATCACCTTCCTTTGTGAAATAAATATTATTACAGTGGGTGTGATGTTTTCTTTTATAACTAACCTAACAGTATTGCTATCTAAATTACTCGTAACTATCACTATCTTATTATCATACAATACAGTATTTGTTTGCATTATTACAGTTACAACACTTAGATGAGAATGGTTAAATTACAATCATAAGTTCAGTCTCTCTGGAGGTCGTCTTCTTCTGGTCGAACATCTCAATGGAATATTCAAGGCATGAGATTGCTCTAGTCCATCCTCTAGTTGTGTTAGTGCTAAACTTGGATCTGCTAAGGCAATGTCCTTACATATGTTGTCTCGTGGAACAATCTTTTCCCGTTGAGCTTGAACCTTGTGCTTGACACAAAGTAATGCTCATCTGTTCCTTCTGAACAGCGCTCCTCATTCTGTTCGCACCAGGTAGGATCTGGGTGCTACCTGTTTCAGAACTGTGGCAATATTTGGCCAACCACTATCTGGATCTTGAATCCTCACAAAGTCCTCTTCGTGAAGCTCAGGTAAAGGCCTGGTATGTCTGTTGTATACCTCTTGTTGCTTCTTCTTTGCCTTAAGTGAGTTTTTAAACTTATCTTCTTGTTTTCAGTTTCTGGACTGATGATCTATGGTACCTTGCTATTTAAAGATTTCCACGGCTGGTAACCATGTGGGAGCGTGGTCCGCAAAGTGGTTTGTAGTCTTCTCCCCAGCAGCATTTGTGGTGGCGACAGACCCGGACTGGCCCCAATTTCCCTTTGTTGTATGGTTTCCTTGCTCTGATGATGCATCTGACAAATCGGACATGGCTTGATCATACTGATCGATCACTCTGTTTATTCCTGGCCAATACACCGATTGTCTGGCTTGCCTACGACACTTCTCGATGCCTTGATGAGCCTGTGAATCTGCTGCAGAATCCCTAGATGTAAACTGACAGGTATCACTATCCTGTCTCCTTTTAGCAGGACACCATCAATTATAGTCAGATCATATTTTATGTCTTGAAAGGGTGATATGCATCCAGCAAGCCATCCTTCTCGGAGGTATTGTTTTACCTTCTGGAGCATCAAGTCCTTTTCGGTTTCGGCCTCTATGGTCTGTAGCTTGTGATCAAATCACTGGTAATATCTCAGAAATTAAGCAAACTTGCGATTCCGCTTTTCGGACTAACTCAGGTTCTAATGTTTCAGCATCAGCAATTGCCCTGTTTTCTGATGTTTCGACATCAGTCAATGTTTTCTGATGTTTCAGCCTTAAGAACCCGTTCACATCACCCCGGTCTTCCCTGGACTCTGCATCTGTGTCACTTGAAGTACCGTTTGAGTGAATCCTTTCCACTCGTTGCAATCTTTCACAAGCAGCAACACCAGTCAATGAAGATTTCTGACCCTCTACAACCTCAAAGTCAATGGGTATCTCTGTTTTCCCATTCTTCACAATGAGATTATGTTACTATTGTAATCTCTGAGCTCACAGGGGGACAGCTTTATCTGAGGCTTTCTGATTGCTTGCTGTAAAGAGCAGAATGTAATAATATTTGCGTGCGCTCCTGTGTCAATCTTGAATGGGATCAATGCACCATTTATTTCAAGTGATACAGTCCACTCCTTTATTATCTTTGAGAGTGTAGTAATCCACGAGAGGCAGGAGTTCCGTCACCACACCAATATTTATTTACAATAACGATATTACAGGAGCAGCTACAAACAGTGCTGCTAGCAGTCCAGTCAACTTAAGGCTGCTCACAAAGCCTACACAGGTGATTATATGGGCCCCCTCAATGAGCTATAATTGAGGGAGCTCATACTCCAATTGGCCAACCAATAAAGCCAATTGGAGTTCATTACATCCCTCCCCTCCAAGGTCCGAGGAATTCCTGCCAGCTGGCATTCCTCTGAGCTTCTTCCTGCTCCTCATGTCTGGGTCTGTCACCTCTGTGTCGTCCGCCGGGTCGTTCTCCGAAGTGGGCGGGGTGTACCTTATAGGTGCCCGTCTTTTCCTTGACGACCTCCTTGGAAGTTGTTCTTCCTCCTCCTCGGGGAGAGGTGTCACGGAGGCTTCGTCGAGTGTGTCCATCTCCGACTCTGATGACTGGATGACGGGGTCTGGAGAAATTGCTCGGGGCTGGGGATCCTTTCCGTCTGGGCTATCCCAGCTTGAGGCGGTCCTGCTTCGCCTGCCTCCAGGTGTGGTTCCGCTGCCCTTATTTGGTCTAGGTGTTTCTTCAGCACCTTACCTCCTATTGAAACTTCATAGGAAATGGGCCCTGTTTGGGACTCTACCGTGCCTTTGACCCACGTTGGTCCATTCCCATAATTCTTGACCCAAACCGGTGCCCCCACCTGGAAATGTCTCTGCTGCCGACTATTATCATGCCCCCTGCGTTGGGCCTCCTGTTGTTTCTCCACTTTCCCTGTTAAATTTGGGAAAAGGAGACTCAGCCTCGTTCGCAGCCGCCTTCCCATTAAGAGTTCAGCTGGCGGTATGCCCGTTGTGGAATGCGGTGTGGTCTTGTAATCAAATAGCCAGCGGGAGAGCTTTGTGTCTATTGACGCTGCCGGCTGCTTCTTGAGTCCCGCTTTAAGTGTCTGGACCGCTCTCTCTGCCAGGCCATTGGTCGCTGGATGGTAAGGGGCTGTTTTGATGTGAAGGACTCCGTTTTCCTTCAGGAATTTTCCAAATTCCCCACTTGTGAATGCCGTTCCGTTGTCCGACACCAATACCTCCGGAAGTCCATGTGTTGCAAACGAGGCCCTGAGCTTTTCAATTGTCGATGCTGTGCTTGCCGTGTTTACCCGGTGGACGTCCAACCATTTGGAGTGGGCGTCCACTATCACCAAAAACATTGAACCCATGAAAGGGCCGGCGTGGTCAATATGCAGGCGGGTCCACGGTCTGCCTGGCCATTCCCATGGGTGCAATGGCGCTGCTGGTGGCACTCTTTGCCCCTGTTGGCACTCCTGGCACCGACGTACCAAGGCTGCTATGTCTGTGTCCAAACCTGGCCACCAAACGTAGCTTCGAGCTAGCATCTTCATTTTAGACATCCCTGGGTGTCCGTGATGTAACTCAGTTAAGATTGCCTGACGGCCCTGAGCTGGGACGATTACCCGGGCTCCCCATAATAGGATACCGTCTTCTACGGTTATTTGGTCCCTTCTGCTCCAGTATGGGTGCATCTGGGGCTCCATTGGTCTTTCCAGTTCCCCTGTTAGCAGTAAATGCTTCATCTTGGCTAAAACTGGGTCTTTTTGCGTCCACAACCGAATATGTTGTGCGTTTACTGGTAGGGTGTCCAAAAAATTTAGAGTCATTACTGTCTCCTCTACTTTTGGTATTTGCGGCGGAGTGTCCGGGAGGGGAAGTCTGCTCAAAGCATCTGCATGTGCTACTCGCGTTCCCGGTCTGTGCTCCAGAACGTATCTATATGCCGCCAGTAGCAACGCCCAGTATTGGATTCTAGCTGATGCAATCGGGGGTATTGACTTGTCTTCTTTTAATAACCCTAATAACGGCTTATGGTCCGTCACTATGGTGAATTTCCGCCTGTACAGATACTGGTGAAATTTTTTTACTGCAAATATCACCGCCAGTCCTTCCTTCTCGATTTGGGCGTACTTCCTCTCAGCCATCGCCAAGGTCCTCGAAGCATAGGCTATTGGCCGTTCTTCCCCATACCGTCCTCTATGGGCTAAGACGGCTCCTACCCTGTAGGGGGATGCATCACAAGTGACCACCAACTCCTTCCTTGGGTCATAATGCTCTAGGACATTTTCGGATGACAGCTGTTCCTTAATGTCCCTAAATGCTCAGTTTTGGCGGGTGGACCATTTCCATTCTTGCCCCTTTTTTAGTAGCTGGTGGAGGGGTTCTGGGATGGACGCCCTATTTTCAATAAATTTTCCATAATAGGTTACCAACCCTAGAAATGATCGTAACTCCTGGACCGTGGTGGGAGCTGGGGCTTCTTTTATTGCCCTTACTCTGTCTTCTAATGGCTGTAAGCCTGACTCGTCTACTTTATATCCCAGGTACGTGACTTGTGCGGCCAGAAAAACACATTTTTCCCTTTTTAGCCGTACGCCTGCCTTTGTGAAACGCCTGAGCACTTCCTCCAGGTTCCTTAAGTGTTCCCTGTTTGTCCTACCCGTGATTAAGAGATCGTCCAAATAAATCGCCACCTGCGGTAGTCCCTGCAGAATATTTTCCATTGTACGCTGGAATATAGCGCAGGCTGATGACACTCCAAAAGGTAGCCTAGTATAACGAAAAAGGCCCTTCAGCGTGTTGATCGTAGCAAACTTCTGGGAGCCCTTGTCCAGTTTTAACTGCAGGTAGGCGTGGCTCATGTCTAGTTTCGTGAACAAAAGCCCACCTGCCAATTTGGCATATAGGTCGTCTATTTTCGGGATTGGGTATTTGTCCAGCAGTGCGTATTTGTTTACTGTCTGTTTGAAATCTCCACAGAGACGTATCGAGCCGTCTGGCTTCAAAATTGGTACCACCGGCGCTGCCCATTCCGAGAACTGTACTGGTCTGATAATGCCGTCACACCGTAACCTTTCTATTTCGTCATCTACTTTCTTCCTTAATGCAAAAGGTACTGGCCTGGCCTTACAAAATTTCGGAAGGGCTTCTGGGTCCATGTGCAAAGTTGCTTTGGCGCCTATGATTTCCCCCAAACCTTCCTGGAAGATCTCCGGGTATTTTTGGAGTACTCCACTCAACTGCCCGCTTCCACTCTGGAAAATTTTCATCCAATCTAATTTTAGGTCTTTCAGCCAGTTCCGTCCAATTAAACTCGGTCCGGAGCCCTCTACTATCGTCAACAGTAATCTGAGCAATTGTTTCTCATATTCCACAGGTACATGAGTCGTGCCTAGAACTTCCAGGGGTTCCCCCGTGTAGGTTTTAAGTTTCGTCGATGTTTTTGTTAGGGTTAGTGGCTGGAGTCCATCTTTGATTTTTCTAAATGCTGCCACTCCCATTACTGATACGGCTGCAACCGTGTCTATTTCCATTATTGTCGGCCGCCCGTTCACCCGTGGGGTAATCCTAATGGGTTCTGCTTTCTTCGTTGTAATATTATATAATTGTTCCCCTTCGGAGGAGGATGGGGCGTCTAGGTTGTGTACTTCCCTGCGTCCCCACCTGCTATTCCTCTTTTGCCACCTCCTTCTAGGGTTTCTGTCGTTGTTACCCCACTCTGTCTGGTGCCAGAAACGGTCCTTCTCTGTTGGGGGAGCCTTAGCCGGTACTTCCCTCTGTCTCCAGGTAGTCCTGGCAGACTTGGGGGCAGTTCTGGGGTTTTCCTTTTTCCCTCTATTCCTCAGGTTTTTCCTGAGAGCGGCTATCTAGTAGCAGGACCCGTTGTGGTAGTCCCTCTCACAGGTATCTACTTCCATTGGCATGCCCTGTAGTTCCTGCGCCCCACTTGCTGCCTTTTCTAGGGACAGTGCGAGCTGTAATGCCTGCCTGCAGTCTAGCTCCGTTTCCGCCAACAGGCGTTTCTGTATTGTGAGGTCGTTTATACCCCACACTAACCGGTCCCGAAGCATTTCATTTAGCGTCGGGCCGAACTCACATTTTTCCACCAGCCTTCTCAGGCGGGTCAAGAAATTCGTGACTGACTCCCTGTCTTCCTGCTTCGCTGTGTAGAATCTGTACCTACACAAAATGAGGGGTGGTTTTGGGTCGTAGTGCTCTTTCACCAATTCCGTTACTTCTTGGAAAGTTTTCGTGTCCGGCGCATCGGGATAAGTCAGACTACGTATAATGACGAAAGCGGAGGGTCCGCACGCCGACAGCAGGATAAGCCGTCTCCTTTCGTCTGTCAGTATATAATTTGCCCGGAAGAGGTAACACATTCTCTCCACATACTGGACCAGTCCTCAATAGCCGGGTCGAATGCCTCTAACCTCCCAAAAAACGGCATTTTTAAAATGGCAAGGCTTACCCTCCGAGTGCGGCAGCTGGTCTCCGCAAAATTCGTAGTTTACCTCGTCGTCACTGTAGTAATCCACGGGAGGCAGGAGTTCCGTCACCACACCAATATTTATTTACAATAACGATATTACAGGAGCAGCTACAAACAGTGCTGCTAGCAGTCCAGTCAACTTAAGACTGCTCACAAAGCCTACACAGGTGATTATATGGGCCCCCTCAATGAGCTATCATTGAGGGAGCTCATACTCCAATTGGCCAACCAATAAAGCCAATTGGAGTTCATTACAGAGAGTGTGTTTATTGGTCTTTCTTCCCAATCCAATAAATCAATCTTGGTAATGTCTTCAATCACGAAGGTATCTGACAATGCGTAAGGTGAGCAATCCTCTGCATATTCTATGATTTGGGATTTGTTCTCAACACATTGCACTTTGGATCCTTCTGCTATCCTTATATTGCTGTTTAAATTTGGTTACTTGATCAGTTGGTTCAAAACGGCACTGTTCTGTGACGTGATTCAATCTATCACAATTAGAATGTTTCCCTCTTGCCGTTTTTTTTACTGTGGGCGTGTCCACAGCCTGTGCACGTCATCACTCTCGTGATGTCACAATCAAAATGGCTGCCCGCCATTGTACGCAATTTGCTTTGCTGCGACACAGCATTAATGGCGTCAGCAACATTTATCTATTTCGCCCTCTTTTCCTTAGCCACAAATTCAGCATATTCGCTGGATGCCTGCTCGCTGGCTTTACACATACTTATAGCGTCTTCAATCAACTACACTAGTTTTCTCAACATTTCCTCACGCAGCCATTCATCGTTAATACTGAACACACCTTGGTCCCGCAGCATAGACTCGGAGGCGTCGCAAAATTACTGGACTGCGCTTGGAGATTGACAGCTGTGACAAAGGAGCCCACTGACTCTCCCCTAAGCTGCAGCCTTTCCCGAAACATGTAGCGCTCATAAGTTTCATTCACCTGTTTCTTACAGTGATTGTCAAACTTCTGGAGCACACGCTGTATTTATTTTTGTCCCCATCTGCACTGAATTCAAACAAATTGAATAACTCCAAGGTTTGTGGCCCAGCCAAATGTAGTAGGATAGCTATCTTACGTTGGTCTGATGCATTTCCTAGCGCGGAAGCTAAAATAAAGACTTTGAATTGTTGCTTAAAGAAAGCCCAGTTCTGGCATAGTTTACCACGTGTCTTGAAGTGTCCGAGCCCCTGGCCAGTTACCCCCCCCCCCCCATCGCCACAGTTGGTGGACCTGGAGGTGATCAGAGCTTCCCGTGCGCGTTGGTCCTGGTGCACATGTCCTGCCTCGGCCGCATGTCGTGTCCATCCATGCCCTCCTCCGCATCCTCCTCATTGTAGAAAGTCTGACGTTGACCCTCCTCCTCCAGCATGTTGCCCCTCTGCTGTGCGATGTTGTGCAGGACGCAGAAGGCCGCCACGATGCGGGTGACCCTCTCAGCATCATACTGGAGGGCCACCCCCCAGAGCAATCCCAACACTTGAACTGTATTTTCAGGATGCCGGGCAGCACAGTGGTTAGCACTGCTGCCTATGGCGCTGAGGACCCGGGTTTAATCCCAGTCCCGGGTCACTGTCCATGTGGAATTTGCACATTCTCCCCGTGTCTGTGTGGGTTTCACCCCCACAACCCAAAGATGTGCAGAGTAGGTGGATTTGCCACGCTAAATTGCCCCTAATTGGAAAAAAATAATTGGCTACTCTATATTTATAAAAGAAAATCTTCAGGATGCCAAACACCGCTCGATCACGTTCCAGTCACTGCATGGGTTTGATTGTAGTGGGTCTCTGTACCGGTCTATGGCCTCCGGATAGGCATTATCAGCCATGACCACAGTGGATAACCCCTGTCACCCAGTAACCAACCCCCCCCCGCCAGCGAGGGGAGCACCTCAAAGAGACCGGAAATCAACGAGTGTGCCAGGATGAAGGCGTAGTGCACACTGCCTGGTACTGGGCATGATGCGCAGCTGATGGTCACATATCAGCATGTTCATAGAGTGGAATCCCTTTCGATTGATGTAGAGTGGCCTGTCATCTGCAAGTGCTCGTAGGCGACATACATCTGTCGATCGCCCCCTGGACCCGGGGTGTGTCAGCGAACCTCGCTGCCCGGGCATCAGGTGGGCTCAGTCCACATTGAAATGGATGTATTGCGCTGACTGGCCATACAGGGCCTCCATAATGACGTGCATGCACCTGTGCACCAAGCTCGGTGAAATCCCGGACAGGTTCTCACTCGCCGCCTGGAAGGACCTCGTGGCTTAAAGGTTCAGGGCGACCAGGAGTGGGTGTCAAAGAACAAAGGAAAGTACAGCACAGGAACAGGCACTTTGGCCTGCCCAGCCTGCGCCGATCATGCCCTAACTTATAAAAAACCTTCTGCCCTTACTTGGTCCGCGTCCCTCTATTTCCTCCATTTATCCTTCATTTTTCCTTCATTTATCCATCCAGATGCCCCTTAAATGTTGCGAATGTGCCTGCTTCCATTACATCCTCTGGCAGCGTGTTCCAGGCACCCACCACTCTGCGTGGAAAAACTTACCCAGCACATCTCTCTTAAACCTCCCCCTCTCACCTTGAACCTGTGACCACTTGTAATTGACCCTTCCATCCATCAGCTCTGGCTTCTCAGATATCCCGAATATTGCCACAATGGGTCCGGCTCAATCTCCTCCCCCACTTTCCAAACCTTCCATGTGAAGTCCCTTACCTGCAGGTACCTAAACTCACTTCCTCTCGGGAGCTCTACCCTCTCCTTCAGTTCCTCTATACTGGTAAAGCCCTCTTCCAGGTACAGGTCCCTCACCTTAACCAGCCCCACTTCTCTTCACTTCCTATACATACTATCTATCCCTCCCCAGCTCAAAACCGCGGTTTTTGCACAGCGGCACAAGCGCTGACATCCCTTCTATCCTGAAATGTCTCCTCAGCTGGTTCCAGACCTTCACCGTGGACTGCACCACCAGGCTCTCTGAGTGTTTCCTTGGCGCCATTGACAATGCTGCCATCCCCATAGCCCTCAAGCTGGACCCCCCCCACAGAATTCTTCCTCCGTCCTAACCCATTCTGCTGCCTCTCCTTCCCACCACCGCCTCACCTTCTCCACGTTCGCCGCCCAATAATAGTGCAACAGGCTCGGCAAACGCCAACCTTCCCTTCTGCCTCTGACTCTGTAACAGGGTCCTCTTAACCCTTGGCACCTTCCCCGCCCATGCAAAATCTGAAATAATCATATCCAGTTTTTGAAAGAAGGCCTTCGGTACAAAGATCGTGAGTGTCTGGAATCTGAACAGGAACCTTGGCAGCATGTTCTACTTCACCACTTGGATCCTCCCTGCCGAAGTCAAGTGCAGCGTGTCCCACTTCCCTCTTGTCCAATGCCTCAATAAATGCCTCCAAGAGATGTGGCACTAGATCCGTCACGGACTCCTTATAGAATTCCGCCGGGTAACCATCGGGTCCCGGGGCCTTCCACATCATACCCCTTATACTGTCCAATATCTTCCTAAGCCCCAAGGGCTCTTCTAACGCCGGCCTCTTCTCTTCCTCCAACTGTAGAAACACCAGTTCATCTAAGTACTGTCCCACGTTCCCCTCTTCACCCCCCCCTTCCCGGGTCTGCCCTGTACACTCATTGTAATAATCCCTAAACGCCTCATTTATCTTCCCCGATTCCGACACCACATCCCCTGACCCAGTCCGTATCTTCAGTATTTCCCTGGATGTGGCCGCATTCGTAGCTGATGCACTAACATTTGACTCGCCTTCTTCCCGTATGTGTACTGCACCCCTCTTGCCCTACGCAGCTGTCCTACCGCCCGCCCCGTCATCAGCCTATCAAATTGCCCCTGTAATTGTTTCCTCCTCACCAAACCCTTTGTGATGGGTGCCCTCGAGCACTCTCTACCTACATCCAGTATCTCGTTTGTTAGCCGTTCATATTCCTCCCTCCTTTGCCTATCCGCATGTGCCTTGAACGAGAGAATCTCCCCCCGGACCATTGCTTTTCGTGCTTCCCAAAATGTGGCCGCTGACACCTCCCCATTTTGCTTCAATTCTACACAATCTTTAATCGCTGCACTTTATCGCAAAACCCTCTATCTGCCAACATCCCCGAAACGGGCCTCCACCCCAACCTCTGCTCCCATCCCAATCTAAGCCGAATCTCCAGCCAGTGGGGCACATGGTCTGAGATAACTGTCCCCGCGCACTCTGCCCCCTCAACCCTGACCAAAATCTCCTGGCTCACCACAAAAATGTCCATTCTTGAATACACCCTATAAACATGTGAGAAAAAGGAATACTCCCTTCCCCCTGGGTTCTTGAAGCAACACGGGTCCACCATACCCATCTTTTCCATAAACCCGCCCAGCTTCTTTGCCATTCATATTCTACCCATTGGTCTGGGGCTCGATATATCTACCCTGGGCTCTAGGACACAATTAAAATCTCCTCCCATAATCAACTGGCGCGTGGCAAAGTCTGGAATTGCTGCCAGCAACCCCCTCATAAAATCTACATTGTCACAATTCGGTGCATATACATTCACAAACACAACCGGCATCCCTTCTAACACCCTACTCATAATCATATACCTCCCACCCAGGTTGCTCACTTCCTTCGCACTCACAGACCCTGCTCTTTTACTCATCAAAATGAATGAAATGAAATTAAAATTGCTTATTGTCACGAGTAGGCTTCAATGAAGTTATTGTGAAAAGCCCCTAGTCGCCACATTCCGGCGCCTGTTCGGGGAGACTGCCGCAACAAAATGGCCACCTCTCTTGGCCTTCTCCCCACCTCAGGATAGGTGTGTGGTGCACGAGGAGACCTGTGAATCACGTCCACATGTTCTGGACGTGTCCAAAATTGAGGGGGTTCTGGCAGGGGTTCACGAACGTGATGTCCGAGGGCTGGGGGTGAAAGTGGCTCCGAGTCCAGTTTTCTCCGGCACTGTTGACCACACCGGATGGTGTTACTGGTGACGCTCACCGCCTCTGCCACCTGTGCCCAGGCACGGTGAATGGCAGCTGCTGGCAGCCTCCTTCCCGAGCCGGAGTACAGGGTCAACCGCCTCTCCTCCACCGCGTCCAGAAGGGTCTCCAGCTCGGCATCCGTGAAACGTGGGGTCGTGCGTCTTGCTGCCATCTTGTTGGCTGGGATGGTGTGTGTGGGGAGTGTAGTGTGTATATGTAGCTGCAGCTTGTCAGCCTCCTGAATGTCAATCGCAAATCCAGCACCGTTTCTCGTTGGAATCGATTGTTTTCCATGTGGCGCCGGCGCTAGCCCCTCAATGACCTCTGAATCGGTCCAGGTATGGCGCCAGTTTTGCTGTCGTGGAACTCCACGAATCCTGTGCAGGTGTCAACACTTAGTCTCAGGCACAGAGAATCCAGCCGCTCACATCAGGGTTTGTTTCTTTTTCAGGTATAATTTTTAGTTTGTGGATTGCATGGATGTAGGATAAATGATAGCACCTGGTTTCAGAAGCTGGCAAACAGAGCTAAAATAATTCAATTCGAAGCGTGGCCTGCGTGTTTCCTGATGGTACAGGGTGGCCCACAATGGGAAACTCCAAACCCGCTGCCGGCCGGGGGCGCACCGTGCTGGAAACCGGGACTAGCAAGACGGAGAATCCCACCCCTTAAATCTCTATCTGAGACATTCCAGGGATGCCACGGTTGCCGTGGGGAAAGGTTGCAGGCAGGTATTTTTTGAGGGGTCTACCTTTGTGATTTCTCACAGAACAAGTTGGCTTTAAACTGAGTTAATTTGGGAGAGGTTTTGTGACGGGCAGAAAGGGGGTCTGCTAAGAGATGAAAGGAACTGGGACCAGTAGCCGAGGGTTATCAGAAATCAAAGGTGTTTTCTGATTTAAAGTCACTGCACAGGGATTGCAAGTGACACCCATGCTTGAGCGGGGGAGGAGGGGGGGGGGGGGGGGGAGGCGGAGGCGGAGACCACAAGTTGTGAGGTTCTGAAAGGGAGTTTGAAAGTTATCTCGCCCAGGGGTTTTCAAACTCAGGACCATGATCCGCAGGTGGGTCGCAGGCTGGTTTCGGCATTCCCGATCGCGGGAGGAACGCCCAATGGCCGTGACCAACTTCTAAAAATGCCGGCCGCGACGGACTTTTGAGATTGTTGGACATCCCGCGCATGTGTGACGGACCAAAGAGTGCACAGGCCCAGAGCCAATCAAGGTGGACCGCCTCCTCATGACATCAGCATGCTGTCCAGGGCCAGTCTTGTTCAGGAAACAACAGAGTCCGCCCACTGGAAGCGGCGGCTGAGAGCAGCTCACACTGATGTCACGTATTCTGTGCACAAGAGATATTCCTCCACTTTGCAGTTGCCAGCAGTGCTGGTGTGAGCTCCAGGGCCTCTGGTGAACAACACATGAAGAAGAAGAAGCTGAAATCCAGGAACAAAGCAGCATAAAGATGATTACTTGAGGTATGCGCTATTAATTGTGCCACTGCATGTGTGTTATATGCAGGGAAACACTGGCAAAATAAGGTTTAAAACCCTCAAAACTTCAAAGACATTTGAAGGCAAAACATGGCATGTTCAAGGACAAACTTTTTCATTCTTTTCAACAGATGCAGTGTGATCTTAAATCATCAGCTGAAGTCATTATCAGAAATGTTATTTTGAATAACAAAGCAAGTGAGATCATGAGGACCAAGCAGGCTCACCTGTCACATTAACGGTAAGTGAAAACGTTGGGTCGAGAGGGCAGCACAGTGGCGCAGTGGTTAGCCCTGGGACTGCGGCACTGAGGACCCGGGTTCGAATCCCGTCCCTGGGTCACTGTCCATGTGGAGTTTGCACATTCTCCCCGTGCCTGCATGGGTTTCACAACTCAAAAGATGTGCAGGTTAGGTGGATTGGCCACGCTAAATGGCCCCTTAATTGGAAAAAAAATAATTGGGCACTCTAAATTTATTTAAAAAAAAGAAAATCGTGGGTCACAAAGGTTGGCCAGTGTGGGTCGTGAAGGTCGACCAGCGTGGGTTCTGAAGGATGGCCGGTTTGTAAACATGGGTCCCGGGCAAATAAGTTTGAAAAACACTGATCAATCCGGCTGCAGGTGGAAAGACCCCCAATAACTTTCATAACTCAGAGAATAACGGAACACTGGGGATAATCAAAGTGAATTCTGGAGAGTTGTGGCACACCTTGATTTGATCCCAGGACAAGTGAGCTGACTGTATCTCGACTGATGTTAATCCAGTTCCCCTCACATTGTCACTCAGGAACCCCTCAAGAACCTGTCAAATATGGAGGAACTCTTAGGTAAAAATAAAAGTAGAATGGGGAGTGTCCTGTTGAAATTTCCACTTTAAAATATTTGTGCTTGCGAAATATGTTAAGTTTGATTTGCAATTGTTTTGGTGAACGTTTCTGCAGTAAAGGTTTTTGTTTCAAACATTAAATTTTGTGAGTTAATTCTTTCAATTCACAATCTCCTTTACAATGCGTAGAAGGGAGGGCCAACAGAGTCTGCAAGTTCAGCCATGTCCCACAGAGTGGTCAGTACAACATTGACACTAACATGAATATTCAATAAAGAGAGAACGCAAACGCATTGTTTCTTTCACAATAAAGAAATTTCCCTAACTCCCTTTAACCATCAACGCATGGCAACCATGAGGCATGTCAGTACATTTAGCTTCCTGACTGACCTACCCTCAACAAATAGCGATGATGTACAAATGTATAAAGGGAAACTAATGAAACGTGAAATATTTGGAAGTGAAATTTAAATTTGAAAAACATCTTCTAAATCAGACTTGTGTTAATGGTAATGGGGTTGGCCAGCAAAGATACTGCTGCGATGCTGAGCCATCCTGTATTTCCAGGAGGCCCTTTCATTGTCCTATCGTACTTGCTGCATTGTCTCCCTGACATGGCACCAAAACACTTTGGGTTAGATTCTCTGATTTTGAGGCTATGTCTGGAAGAAGTGTCTAGTTTACAATGGAAAAATCGGCGAGGCCCCAGCACCGACTCTCCAACCAGTGAGGGACTAGCAACTGCGCCACGTAAAACACACGGCCTTCACAAAATCAATGGGCGGGGAATTGCCGAGTCTGTGGCAGTGCATGCGCATGGCGACGACCTGCAGCGGTCGCGGCGTACAACATGGCGCGGCCACGGGTGGACACTACCTGCCAGATAGTGCCCTCTGGACACCCAGGCCACTCCCTACCAGCCCTCCCAGCCCTCTCTGAATCTCCCCCAGCCAGCAGCACAGCGCCGTCACCGCCCCCCCCCCCCCCCGAGCTGGATACAGTCCACAGCCGCCGTGCGGGGTTCACGAAAGCTGAGAGAAAACGCGATCAGGAACTCGGCCCACGGGGAGAGGGCCTTCGGGTAACGTCCCGAGGCGGTCCCAACGGCGTGCACCGTAATCCTCGAACATGCCATTTTGGAGGGGACAGGGCATCCGAAAACAGGCGCCGCCCCCGATTCGGTCGTAAACACGGATTCTCCGCCCGATCGCCGTTTACGATATCGACGCCGGGCAACGGAGAATCCCGCCCTTTATGTTTTAATTGGATTTGCGTGAGAGCTGCAAAGAGCAAGAGAGCACAAGTGGCATGTCATGGTTAGAATACTGCCCTCGCTAATTCTTTCCCCCCAACAGCATGTTACTGACTGTATATCCATTGATGTTAATCCAGCTCCCTCACACTGTCACTCAGTAATCCCTCCCCCAGCACCCTGTGTTACTGACTGTATATCCATTGATGTTAATCCAGCTCCCTCACACTGTCACTCAGTAACCCCCCCCCGCCCAGCATCCTGTGTTACTGACTGTATCTCTATTGATGTTAATCCAGCTCCCTCACACTGTCACTCAGTAACCCCTCCCCCAGCTCCCTGTGTTACTGACTGTATCTCTATTGATGTTAATCCAGCTCCCTCACACTGTCATTCAGTAATCCCTCCCCCAGCACCCTGTGTTACTGACTGTATCTCTATTGATGTTAATCCAGCTCCCTCACACTGTCACTCAGTAACCCCTCCCCCAGCTCCCTGTGTTACTGACTGTATCTCTATTGATGTTAATCCAGTTCCCTGACACTGTCACTCAGTAACCCCTCCCCCAGCACCCTGTGTTACTGACTGTATCTCTATTGATGTTAATCCAGCTCCCTCACACTATCACTCAGTAACCCCTCCCCCAGCACCCTGTGTTACTGACTGTATCTCTATTGATGTTAATCCAGCTCCCTCACACTGTCACTCAGTAACCCCTCCCCCAGCACCCTGTGTTACTGACTGTATCTCTATTGATGTTAATCCAGCTCCCTCACACTGTCACTCAGTAACCCCTCCCCCAGCACCCTGTGTTACTGACTGTATCTCTATTGATGTTAATCCAGCTCCCTCACACTGTCACTCAGTAACCCCTCCCCCAGCACCCTGTGTTACTGACTGTATCTCTATTGATGTTAATCCAGCTCCCTCACACTGTCACTCAGTAACCCCTCCCCCAGCACCCTGTGTTACTGACAGTATCTCTATTGATGTTAATCCAGCTCCCTCACACTGTCACTCAGTAAACCCCTCCCCAGCACCCTGTGTTACTGACTGTATCTCTATTGATGTTAATCCAGCTCCCTCACACTGTCACTCAGTAACCCCTCCCCCAGCACCCTGTGTTACTGACTGTATCTCTATTGATCTTAATCCAGCTCCCTCACACTGTCACTCAGTAACCCCTCCCCCAGTACCCTGTGTTACTGACTGTATCTCTATTGATGTTAATCCAGATCCCTCACACTGTCACTCAGTAACCCCTCCCCCAGCACCCTGTGTTACTGACTGTATCTCCATTGAAATTAATCCAGATCCCTCACACTGTCACTCAGTAACCCCTCCCCCAGCACCCCGTGTTACTGACTGTATCTCCATTGATGTTAATCCAGATCCCTCACACTGTCACTCAGTAACCACTCCCCCAGCACCCTGTGTTACTGACTGTATCTCTACTGATGTTAATCCAGCTCCCTCACACTGTCACTTAGTAACCCCTCCCCCAGCACCCTGTGTTACTGACTGTATCTCTATTGATGTTAATCCAGCTCCCTCACACTGTCACTCAGTAACCCCTCCCCCAGCACCCTGTGTTACTGACTGTATCTCTATTGATGTTAATCCAGCTCCCTCACACTGTCACTCAGTAACCCCTCCCCCAGTACCCTGTGTTCCTGACTGTATCTCTACTGATGTTAATCCAGCTCCCTCACACTGTCACTCAGTAACCCCTCCCCCAGCACCCTGTGTTACTGACTGTATCTCTATTGATGTTAATCCAGCTCCCTCACACTGTCACTCAGTAAACCCTCCACCAGCACCCTGTGTTACTGACTGTATCTCTACTGATGTTAATCCAGCTCCCTCACACTGTCACTCAGTAACCCCTCCCCCAGCACCCTGTGTTACTGACTGTATCTCTATTGATGTTAATCCAGCTCCCTCACACTGTCACTCAGTAACCCCTCTCCCCCAGTACCCTGTGTTCCTGACTGTATCTCTACTGATGTTAATCCAGCTCCCTCACACTGTCACTCAGTAACCCCTCCCCCAGCACCCTGTGTTACTGACTGTATCTCTATTGATGTTAATCCAGCTCCCTCACACTGTCACTCAGTAACCCTCTCCCCAGCACCCAGTGTTACTGACTGTATCTATACTGATGTTAATCCAGCTCCCTCACACTGTCACTCAGTAACCCCTCCCCCAGCATCCTGTGTTACTGACTGTATCTCTATTGATGTTAATCCAGCTCCCTCACACTGTCACTCAGTAACCCCTCCCCCAGCACCCTGTGTTACTGACTGTATCTCTATTGATGTTAATCCAGCTCCCTCACACTGTCACTCAGTAACCCCTCCCCCAGTACCCTGTGTTACTGACTGTATCTCTATTGATGTTAATCCAGCTCCCTCACAGTCACTCAGTAACCCCTCCCCCAGTCTCCTGTGTTACTGACTGTATCTCTATTGATGTTAATCCAGCTCCCTCACACTGTCACACAGTAAGCCCTCCCCCAGCTCCCTGTGTTACTGACTGTATCTCTATTGATGTTAATGCAGCTCCCTCACACTGTCATTCAGTAATCCCTCCACAGCACCCTGTGTTACTGACTGTATCTCTATTGATGTTAATCCAGATCCCTCACACTGTCACTCAGTAACCCCTCCCCCAGCACCCTGTGTTACTGACTGTATCTCCATTGAAATTAATCCAGATCCCTCACACTGTCACTCAGTAACCCCTCCCCCAGCACCCCGTGTTACTGACTGTATCTCCATTGATGTTAATCCAGATCCCTCACACTGTCACTCAGTAACCACTCCCCCAGCACCCTGTGTTACTGACTGTATCTCTACTGATGTTAATCCAGCTCCCTCACACTGTCACTTAGTAACCCCTCCCCCAGCACCCTGTGTTACTGACTGTATCTCTATTGATGTTAATCCAGCTCCCTCACACTGTCACTCAGTAACCCCTCCCCCAGCACCCTGTGTTACTGACTGTATCTCTATTGATGTTAATCCAGCTCCCTCACACTGTCACTCAGTAACCCCTCCCCCAGTACCCTGTGTTCCTGACTGTATCTCTACTGATGTTAATCCAGCTCCCTCACACTGTCACTCAGTAACCCCTCCCCCAGCACCCTGTGTTACTGACTGTATCTCTATTGATGTTAATCCAGCTCCCTCACACTGTCACTCAGTAAACCCTCCACAGCACCCTGTGTTACTGACTGTATCTCTATTGATGTTAATCCAGCTCCCTCACACTGTCACTCAGTAACCCCTCCCCCAGCACCCTGTGTTACTGACTGTATCTCTATTGATGTTAATCCAGCTCCCTCACACTGTCACTCAGTAACCCCTCCCCCAGTACCCTGTGTTCCTGACTGTATCTCTACTGATGTTAATCCAGCTCCCTCACACTGTCACTCAGTAACCCCTCCCCCAGCACCCTGTGTTACTGACTGTATCTCTATTGATGTTAATCCAGCTCCCTCACACTGTCACTCAGTAAACCCTCCACAGCACCCTGTGTTACTGACTGTATCTCTATTGATGTTAATCCAGCTCCCTCACACTGTCACTCAGTAACCCCTCCCCCAGCATCCTGTGTTACTGACTGTATCTCTATTGATGTTAATCCAGCTCCCTCACACTGTCACTCAGTAACCCCTCCCCCAGCACCCTGTGTTACTGACTGTATCTCTATTGATGTTAATCCAGCTCCCTCACACTGTCACTCAGTAACCCCTCCCCCAGTACCCTGTGTTACTGACTGTATCTCTATTGATGTTAATCCAGCTCCCTCACAGTCACTCAGTAACCCCTCCCCCAGTCTCCTGTGTTACTGACTGTATCTCTATTGATGTTAATCCAGCTCCCTCACACTGTCACACAGTAAGCCCTCCCCCAGCTCCCTGTGTTACTGACTGTATCTCTATTGATGTTAATGCAGCTCCCTCACACTGTCATTCAGTAATCCCTCCCCCAGCACCCTGTGTTACTGACTGTATCTCTATTGATGTTAATCCAGCTCCCTCACACTGTCACTCAGTAACCCCTCCCCCAGCTCCCTGTGTTACTGACTGTATCTCTATTGATGTTAATCCAGTTCCCTGACACTGTCACTCAGTAACCCCTCCCCCAGCACCCTGTGTTACTGACTGTATCTCCATTGATGTTAATCCAGATCCCTCACACTGTCACTCAGTAACCACTCCCCCAGCACCCTGTGTTACTGACTGTATCTCTACTGATGTTAATCCAGCTCCCTCACACTGTCACTTAGTAACCCCTCCCCCAGCACCCTGTGTTACTGACTGTATCTCTATTGATGTTAATCCAGCTCCCTCACACTGTCACTCAGTAACCCCTCTCCCCCAGCACCCTGTGTTACTGACTGTATCTCTATTGATGTTAATCCAGCTCCCTCACACTGTCACTCAGTAAACCCTCCCCAGCACCCTGTGTTACTGACTGTATCTCTATTGATGTTAATCCAGCTCCCTCACACTGTCACTCAGTAACCCCTCCCCCAGCACCCTGTGTTACTGACTGTATCTCTATTGATGTTAATCCAGCTCCCTCACACTGTCACTCAGTAACCCCTCCCCCAGCACCCTGTGTTACTGACTGTATCTCTATTGATGTTAATCCAGTTCCCTCACACTGTCACTCAGTAACCCCTCCCCCAGCACCCTGTGTTACTGACTGTATCTCCATTGATGTTAATCCAGATCCCTCACACTGTCACTCAGTAACCCCTCCCCCAGCACCCTGTGTTACTGACTGTATCTCCATTGATGTTAATCCAGATCCCTCACACTGTCACTCAGTAACCACTCCCCCAGCACCCTGTGTTACTGACTGTATCTCTACTGATGTTAATCCAGCTCCCTCACACTGTCACTTAGTAACCCCTCCCCCAGCACCCTGTGTTACTGACTGTATCTCTATTGATGTTAATCCAGCTCCCTCACACTGTCACTCAGTAACCCCTCCCCCAGCACCCTGTGTTACTGACAGTATCTCTATTGATGTTAATCCAGCTCCCTCACACTGTCACTCAGTAAACCCTCCCCAGCACCCTGTGTTACTGACTGTATCTCTATTGATGTTAATCCAGCTCCCTCACACTGTCACTCAGTAACCCCTCCCCCAGCACCCTGTGTTACTGACTGTATCTCTATTGATGTTAATCCAGCTCCCTCACACTGTCACTCAGTAACCCCTCCCCCAGCACCCTGTGTTACTGACTGTATCTCTATTGATGTTAATCCAGATCCCTCACACTGTCACTCAGTAACCCCTCCCCCAGCACCCTGTGTTACTGACTGTATCTCCATTGATATTAATCCAGATCCCTCACACTGTCACTCAGTAACCCCTCCCCCAGCACCCTGTGTTACTGACTGTATCTCCATTGATGTTAATCCAGATCCCTCACACTGTCACTCAGTAACCACTCCCCCAGCACCCTGTGTTACTGACTGTATCTCTACTGATGTTAATCCAGCTCCCTCACACTGTCACTTAGTAACCCCTCCCCCAGCACCCTGTGTTACTGACTGTATCTCTATTGATGTTAATCCAGCTCCCTCACACTGTCACTCAGTAACCCCTCCCCCAGCACCCTGTGTTACTGACTGTATCTCTATTGATGTTAATCCAGCTCCCTCACACTGTCACTCAGTAAACCCTCCCCAGCACCCTGTGTTACTGACTGTATCTCTATTGATGTTAATCCAGCTCCCTCACACTGTCACTCAGTAACCCCTCCCCCAGCACCCTGTGTTACAGACTGTATCTCTATTGATGTTAATCCAGCTCCCTCACACTGTCACTCAGTAACCCCTCCCCCAGCACCCTGTGTTACCGACTGTATCTCTATTGATGTTAATCCAGCTCCCTCACACTGTCACTCAGTAACCCCTCCCCCAGCACCCTGTGTTACTGACTGTATCTCTATTGATGTTAATCCAGCTCCCTCACACTGTCACTCAGTAACCACTCCCCCAGCACCCTGTGTTACTGACTGTATCTCTATTGATGTTAATCCAGTTCCCTCACACTGTCACTCAGTAACCCCTCCCCCAGCACCCTGTGTTACTGACTGTATCTCTATTGATGTTAATCCAGCTCCCTCACACTGTCACTCAGTAACCCCTCCCCCAGTACCCTGTGTTCCTGACTGTATCTCTACTGATGTTAATCCAGCTCCCTCACACTGTCACTCAGTAACCCCTCCCCCAGCACCCTGTGTTACTGACTGTATTGATGTTAATCCTGCTCCCTCACACTGTCACTCAGTATCCCCTCCCCCAGCACCCTGTGTTACTGACTGTATCTCTATTGATGTTAATCCAGCTCCCTCACAGTCACTCAGTAAACCCTCCCCAGCACCCTGTGTTACTGACTGTATCTCTATTGATGTTAATCCAGCTCCCTCACACTGTCACTCAGTAACCCCTCCCCCAGCACCCTGTGTTACTGACTGTATCTCTATTGATGTTAATCCAGCTCCCTCACACTGTCACTCAGTAACCCCTCCCCCAGCATCCTGTGTTACTGACTGTATCTCTATTGATGTTAATCCAGCTCCCTCACACTGTCACTCAGTAACCCCTCCCCCAGCACCCTGTGTTACTGACTGTATCTCTATTGATGTTAATCCAGCTCCCTCACACTGTCACTCAGTAACCCCTCCCCCAGTACCCTGTGTTACTGACTGTATCTCTATTGATGTTAATCCAGCTCCCTCACAGTCACTCAGTAACCCCTCCCCCAGTCTCCTGTGTTACTGACTGTATCTCTATTGATGTTAATCCAGCTCCCTCACACTGTCACTCAGTAACCCCTCCCCCAGCTCCCTGTGTTACTGACTGTATCTCTATTGATGTTAATCCAGTTCCCTGACACTGTCACTCAGTAACCCCTCCCCCAGCACCCTGTGTTACTGACTGTATCTCTATTGATGTTAATCCAGCTCCCTCACACTGTCACTCAGTAACCACTCCCCCAGCACCCTGTGTTACTGACTGTATCTCTATTGATGTTAATCCAGCTCCCTCACACTGTCACTCAGTAACCCCTCCCCCAGCACCCTGTGTTACTGACTGTATCTCTATTGATGTTAATCCAGCTCCCTCACACTGTCACTCAGTAAACCCTCCCCAGCACCCTGTGTTACTGACTGTATCTCTATTGATGTTAATCCAGCTCCCTCACACTGTCACTCAGTAACCCCTCCCCCAGCACCCTGTGTTACAGACTGTATCTCTATTGATGTTAATCCAGCTCCCTCACACTGTCACTCAGTAACCCCTCCCCCAGCACCCTGTGTTACCGACTGTATCTCTATTGATGTTAATCCAGCTCCCTCACACTGTCACTCAGTAACCCCTCCCCCAGCACCCTGTGTTACTGACTGTATCTCTATTGATGTTAATCCAGCTCCCTCACACTGTCACTCAGTAACCACTCCCCCAGCACCCTGTGTTACTGACTGTATCTCTATTGATGTTAATCCAGTTCCCTCACACTGTCACTCAGTAACCCCTCCCCCAGCACCCTGTGTTACTGACTGTATCTCTATTGATGTTAATCCAGCTCCCTCACACTGTCACTCAGTAACCCCTCCCCCAGTACCCTGTGTTCCTGACTGTATCTCTACTGATGTTAATCCAGCTCCCTCACACTGTCACTCAGTAACCCCTCCCCCAGCACCCTGTGTTACTGACTGTATCTCTATTGATGTTAATCCAGCTCCCTCACACTGTCACTCAGTAAACCCTCCCCAGCACCCTGTGTTACTGACTGTATCTCTATTGATGTTAATCCAGCTCCCTCACACTGTCACTCAGTAACCCCTCCCCCAGCACCCTGTGTTACTGACTGTATCTCTATTGATGTTAATCCAGCTCCCTCACACTGTCACTCAGTAACCCCTCCCCCAGCATCCTGTGTTACTGACTGTATCTCTATTGATGTTAATCCAGCTCCCTCACACTGTCACTCAGTAACCCCTCCCCCAGCACCCTGTGTTACTGACTGTATCTCTATTGATGTTAATCCAGCTCCCTCACACTGTCACTCAGTAACCCCTCCCCCAGTACCCTGTGTTACTGACTGTATCTCTATTGATGTTAATCCAGCTCCCTCACAGTCACTCAGTAACCCCTCCCCCAGTCCTCCTGTGTTACTGACTGTATCTCTATTGATGTTAATCCAGTTCCCTCACACTGTCACACAGTAACCCCTCCCCCAGCTCCCCGTGTTACTGACTGTATCTCTATTGATGTTAATCCAGCTCCCTCACACTGTCATTCAGTAATCCCTCCCCCAGCACCCTGTGTTACTGACTGTATCTCTATTGATGTTAATCCAGCTCCCTCACACTGTCACTCAGTAACCCCTCCCCCAGCTCCCTGTGTTACTGACTGTATCTCTATTGATGTTAATCCAGTTCCCTGACACTGTCACTCAGTAACCCCTCCCCCAGCACCCTGTGTTACTGACTGTATCTCTATTGATGTTAATCCAGCTCCCTCACACTGTCACTCAGTAACCCCTCCCCCAGTACCCTGTGTTACTGACTGTATCTCTATTGATGTTAATCCAGCTCCCTCACAGTCACTCAGTAACCCCTCCCCCAGTCTCCTGTGTTACTGACTGTATCTCTATTGATGTTAATCCAGTTCCCTCACACTGTCACACAGTAACCCCTCCCCCAGCTCCCTGTGTTACTGACTGTATCTCTATTGATGTTAATCCAGCTCCCTCACACTGTCATTCAGTAATCCCTCCCCCAGCACCCTGTGTTACTGACTGTATCTCTATTGATGTTAATCCAGCTCCCTCACACTGTCACTCAGTAACCCCTCCCCCAGCTCCCTGTGTTACTGACTGTATCTCTATTGATGTTAATCCAGTTCCCTGACACTGTCACTCAGTAACCCCTCCCCCAGCACCCTGTGTTACTGACTGTATCTCTATTGATGTTAATCCAGCTCCCTCACACTATCACTCAGTAACCCCTCCCCCAGCACCCTGTGTTACTGACTGTATCTCTATTGATGTTAATCCAGCTCCCTCACACTGTCACTCAGTAACCCATCCCCCAGCATCCTGTGTTACTGACTGTATCTTTACTGATGTTAATCCAGCTCCCTCACACTGTCACTCAGTAACCCCTCCCCCAGCACCCTGTGTTACTGACTGTATTGATGTTAATCCTGCTCCCTCACACTGTCACTCAGTATCCCCTCCCCCAGCACCCTGTGTTACTGACTGTATCTCTATTGATGTTAATCCAGCTCCCTCACACTTTCACGGGAGGTACCCCCCTCACTCCCGAAGACATACTCTTGCTTGTTGAACTATTGTTTGATATCTCTGCTCCCTGGTTAGTACTGAACTCTAAGTGTGCGTTGCAGCTATGTGGTAGTCACCACTAGCTGTATTATATGTGTTACGGTAAGACACATATACGAGAGGTACATGGGTAAATCCCTGCCTGCTGGCTCCGCCCAGTAGGCGGGGTATAAATGTGTGTGCTCGCCGGTGCTCCAGCCATTCTGGTTCCAGCTACAGGAGGCACAACATCTTTGCTCAATAAGGCCTCGATTGTTCCACTACTCACGTCTTTGTGGTAATTGATAGTGCATCAATTTATTGAGCAAAGATTTTTAAAAAGATGGATCTTCGCATCAAGCCTGATCACCTGCAGCTGAGCCCTCAAGCAGCCAATGCTACATCCGCCTTTGACCACTGTCTAGCCTGCTTTGAAAGCTACCTCCGAATATCCACTGCGGAACCCTCGGATGCACAGAAGCTCCAAATCCTTTATTCACGGGCGAGCCCTGACATTTTTCCTCTCATCTGGGATGTGCCCACTTACTCCGAAGCAATGGAGCTCCTGAAGGAACATTACGTTGGGCCAGTCAATCAACTATACGCCAGGCACCTCCTGTCCATGAGACAGCAACTCCCCGGGGAGTCTCTGGACAATTTCTGGCGTGCCCTGCACATCCTGGGGAGGAACTGCGACTGCCAGGCAGTTTCGGCAGTCCAGCGCACAGAACTTTTAATCCGAGACGCCTTCATTACGGGCATGAGGTCTGCGTACGTCCGCCAGCGCCTACTGGAAGGGGGTACGCTTGATCTTGCGGAAATCAGACAGCTCGTGAACACGTTAACAGTGGCCTCCCGTAACGTCCAGTCGTACGCCCCCGACCGCTCGGCACCCTCATGGGCATCGTGGGCCCCACCAGCTGCCGACTCCAGCTCACCGCAAGTCTGCGCCATGCGGCAGCCAGCCAATCCCGGGAGGCCCAAATGCTATTTTTGCGGGCAGAATAAACACCGGCAGCGCTGCCCGGCGCGGCGCGTAACCTGCAGTGGATGTGGATAAAAGGGACACTTTGTTTCTGTTTGCCAGGCCTGGTCATTCGCCATTGTTTCTAGGCCCGGCGTTCCTACAACCCCCACGTGTGACCCAAGGGCGCCGCCATTTTCCTCCTTGCAACCCTCGTGCGGCCCGTGGGTGCCGCCATCTTCTTCTCCGCAGGCCACATGCGGCCCGTGGGCGCCGCTATCTTTAATGCCGCCCGCCATGTGCACCCCGTGGGCGACGCCATCTTCGGCGCCATTTTGGACAGTGCCTCAGGACCCCTGCTCGTCTGGAAGCTCGTCTGGCTATTCATCGCCTGCCACTATCTCCACCACCACTGAGCAGCCCCAGGCCTCCCAGCATCTGCCGCAGCTCACCTCGATCACCCTGGACCAGTCCCGGCCCCGCAGCCTCGCGACAACAATGACAACTGTGAAAATCGATGGGCAAAAGATGTTCTACCTTTTTGACTCCGGGAGCACAGAGAGCTTCATCCACCCCACGACGGTAAAGCGTTGCTCCCTCGCGGTACACCCTGTTACCCAGAAAATCTCCCTGGCCTCCGGATCCCATTCCGTCGAAATCCGGGGTTACTGCATCGTGACCCTCACCATCCAAGGCATAGAGTTTAGCAACTTCTGGCTCTACGTCCTCCCCCACCTCTGCGCTGCCCTGTTACTCGGCCTGGACTTCCAGTGTCACCTCCAAAGCTTAACCTTAAAATTCGGCGGACCCCTACCCCCCCGCACCCCCCCCCCCCCCCCCCCCCCCGCCCCTCCCCCCTTCACTGTCTGCGGCCTCACGACCCTTAAGGTCGATCCACCTTCCTTGTTTGCGAACCTCACCCCAGATTGCAAACCCGTCGCCACCAGGAGCAGACGGTACAATGCCCAGGACAGGACCTTCATCAGGTCGGAGGTCCAACGGCTTCTGCGTGAAGGGGTCATTGAGATTAGCAACAGCCCCTGGAGAGCCCAAGTGGTGGTAGTAAAGACTGGGGAGAAGCACAGGATGGTCATTGACTGCAGTCAGACCATCAATCGGTACACGCAGCTCAACGCGTACCCGCTCCCACGCATATCTGATCTGGTCAGTCAGATTGCGCAGTATCGGGTCTTTTCCACGGTGGACCTGAAATCTGCCTACCACCAGCTCCCCATCCGCCCGGAGGACCGCCAATACACTGCGTTCGAAGCAGATGGCCGCCTCTATCACTTCCTTAGGGTTCCCTTCGGCGTCACTAATGGAGTCTCGGTCTTCCAACGTGAGGTACTGAACAGTTGATCGGTACGGACTGCGGGCCACCTTCCCGTACCGAGATAACGTCACCATCTGCGGCCACGATCAGCAGGACCATGACGGTAACCTACTAAAATTTCTCCAGACTGCCAACTCCTTAATCTCACGTACAATATAGAGAAATGCATGTTCCGCACCAACTGCTTAGCCATCCTTGGCTATGTCGTGAAAAATGGAGTTCTAGGGCCTGACTCCGATCGCATGCGCCCCCTCATGGAACTCCCCCTCCCCCACTGCCCCAAGGCCCTGTAATGATCCCTGGAGTTTTTCTCCTACAATGCCCAGTGGGTCCCTAACTATGCGGACAAGGCCCACCACTCATTCAGTCCACAGTTTTTCCCCTGACGGCTGAGACCTGCCAGGCCTTCGACCGCACTTAGGCAGCCAAGGCCATGATGTACGCGGTCGACAAGTCCCTCCCCTTCCAGATCGAGAGTGATGCATCGGACGTAGCTCTGGCCGCCACCCTCAACCAGGTGGGCAGGCCTGTGGCCTTCTTTTCCTGCACCCTCCATGCCTCCAAAATCCGGCGCTCCTCTGACGAAAAGGAGGCCCAAACCATTGTGGAAGCTGTGCAGCATTGGAGGCATTACCTGGCCAGCAGGAGATTCACTCTCCTCATTGACCAATGGTCGGTTGCTTTCATGTTCAATACAGTAGTCCCCCGTTATACCGCGCTCCGCAATACCGCGGTTCGCGATATACGGCGGGGGGGCTTATGGACCCCAACTGTCAGCTTCCCTCTCCGGATCAAAGTGAGCCGGCCGCTGAAATTGACACTGCCGGCTGATTGGAGGGAGATTCAGTGAGAGAGGAGCAGCGTTCCTGGTAAGTTTCTGTGGGTTTCCTAATATGAAGTAAGGGAACTAGGTGGTGGGTTATGCAGATTCTATTCATATAGTTTCAAGGACCAGGAGAAATTGATGCTGTCAGTTTATTATAGCAATCAAACCTGCAGCCACTGCTGCATATTGGCTCTGCAACTTTTTTTTTGGACCGGAAGCATTGGATAAAACCTTCGATCAGAGTTCTGATAAGAACTTACTTTAGTTGACTGCAGAATTATTACATGATGCTACCATAAGTTAAATATAAGTTAAAGTAAGAAAGTAGCACTTCTAAATTTATTAAAAAATCTATGCATGCGCTTCCCATTGTGAGTCTACGGGGGTCTGATCTCTCCCCCCGCCCCCCGTCATTTGCTGTTCAGCAAAGGCATTGCCTCGAGCAGGACGACCAGCTACAACCCCCGGGGAAACGGGCAGGCGGAGAGGGAGAACGGGATGGTCTGGAAGGCCGTCCTTCTGGCCCTGCGGTCTAGAAATCTCCCAGTCTCCCGCTGGCAGGAGGTCCTCCCCGACACGCTCCACTCCATCCGATCGCTGTTTTGCACCGCAACTAATGAGACCCCTCACGAACGGGTGTTTGCCTTGCCCAGGAAGTCCACCTCCGGGGTCTCGCTCCCAACGTGGCTGACAGTTCCTGGACCCGTCCTGCTTCGGAAGCATGTGCGGACCCATAAGTCGGACCCTTTGGTTGAAAGGCGTGTCCACCTCCTACACGCGAACCCGCAGTACGCCTACGTGGCGCACCCCGACGGGCGCCAGGACACAGTCTCCCTCTGGGACCTGGCACCCGCTGGATCCCCGGCCACGGCCCCCAACCCGACTCTCCCCCCCCCCCCCAATCCTCCTCCAGTTGCCTCATTCACCCCTGCGCCACTCACCCTCCCCCCAGTGAACCTCACCACAGCCCCCGCCCCAGGAGGATCCGTCCTCCCACTGGTTCCACTCAGGGGTGACGAAGACAAGGACAACACGCTCCCGGAGTCACAGGTGACCAGGTCTGCACCAGGACTGAGGCGATCGCAGAGGAGGATCAAGGCCCCCCCACAGACTGAACTTGTAAATTTTGTTTCCACCCCCCCCCCCCCGCCGGACTCTTTTTTTAACAGGGAGTGAATGTGGCAGTCACCACTAGCAGTATTACATGTATTATGGTAAGGCATGTATAGTAGAGGTACAAGGGTAAATCCCTGCCTGCTGGCTCCGCCCAGTAGGCGGGGTATAAATGTGTGTGCTTGCCGGTGCTGCAGCCATTCTGGTTCCAGCTACAGGAGGCACAACATCTTTGCTCAATAAAGCCTCGATTATTCCGCTACTCTCGTCTTTGTGGTAATTGATCGTGCATCAAGCCAGGAATGGGATCGTACTGACTCACAGCTTCCTCCTCAGCCGGGAATTTTACCAACCCTTCAGGATTGCCCTGGAGTGTTCAGGAATTAAGGATTAATCACCAAGACTAAACCACTGGAATAAAAACCATAGAGAGATTAAAGAATGTTTATTATTTTCCTTAAACGCCTTTAGTTAGAGATATTTGGCATAGACAGGGAGTCCAGTCAACCGGGCAGGACAGTTTTACAGTTGGGAATGTCATGCAGTGAAACCTCCAGGAATATGCCCAGTCAGAGATGGCAACACTGTGCAGACACTGGTTATAACACACAAGAAAGGCTTCTTCCAGCCACGAGCCCAAACAGCCATCAGGCTGTTTGTAGCATACAACAGAGTAGAATGTTTCTCTCAGAGGGCTAACGATTCCGAAAAATCAAACGATTTTGCCCCTTGCACCCTTTTCCCAATGATCCCTTCAGTGTGCTGATCTGAAACATAGCTGGCAAGCGGGCTCCCTCTGCTGGCCAACAGAATGTTGACAGAAACACCAGGCAGCACACTGCCGAAGCATTTGAAGCAACTGTCCATTTTGACTCTGCCTTTGGGAGTGGGCTTGAAAGCAATATACCTTTCAATTGTGTTTTTGGACGATGTGCGGGTGATTTATTCAGATGCCCGGCCCCTTTCAATTGTTTGGTGCACCTATGCCTGGTAATTTAAAGGGGCCAACTTGTACTTGGCTTGTGCAGGAGCTTTGGGGGGTTACTGCCCAGTTTAGAGGGAACATTGCTTGGATGGGCCTTCGGTATCAATGCCTCAGTAACTGGGAGCACTGTGTCAGTCAGAAATTGTGGGACATCAGAGCAAATTGGCCATCCCCTCCTTTACTGTGCAGGTGATAACAGCTGCAATTAAACAGCTCCTTTGATAAGTTAACACACAGGAGCATTATGAATCAAAATTTAAGCTACATAAGGAGATATTTGGTGATGTGAGTTTTAATGTAGGAAACAGAGGAAGAGGAGCAGAGGAATTTAGGGAAGAAATTCCAGAGTTTGGGGTCTGGGCGTTTGGGGTCTGGGCAAATGAGGCATAACCACCTGTGGTGAATGTATAATACGTATAATTCACACTGTGTATCACTGTGTCCCTGTGGGCTCTATCTGTGAGCTGTTGCGCGGCTCTGCCCACAGGGGGAGATGAGGAGCATGTACAGGGCACCACCCTTGGCTCCGCCCATGGCCCCTCCCACTACCGGAAGTATAAAGTGCTGCGGCCTTGTGAGCCTGCCCTCAGTTCTTCTGGTCGCAGGCAGGCTCAGTTGTAAGTCGATTAAAGCCAGTTTACTTCTACTCGTGTCTTGAGTGAATTGATGGGTCGCATCACCACCAATGCTGGAGCAATTAAAATTGGGAATGTGGGAAGAGTGCAGGTAGCTTGGGTTGTAGGACTGGAAAATGTTACAGAGAATTGGAGGATGGAGGCACGGAGGAATTTGAAAGCAAGGAGGAGAATTTCAAAGTCAAGGAGTTGCCTAACTGGGTGCTCAGGTAGGTGAGAGAGTACAGGTGTGAACTGTGAAAGGGACTTGGCGCGAGTTGGGTTATGGGCAGCAGAATTTATGGAGGATAGAACGTGGGAGTCCAGCCAGGAGAACATTAGAATAGCCAAGTCTAGAGGTAACAAGGGCAAGGATGAGAGTGTCAGCAGATGAGCTAAGGTAGAGGTGTTGTTACGGAGGTGGAAATAGGTGATCTTAGTGATGGAGTGAATATGTGGTCTAAAGTTCATCTCGAGGTCAAGCTCAAGGATGGCATTTACGCCGAGGGAATGAAGGTTATGACAGGGACTGAAGATAATGGGCGGGATTCTCCGACCCCCTCCGGCAGGTGGGAGAATTGCCGGGGGTCGGTGTGAATCCCGCCCCCGCCCCCCTCCCAATTCTCCCGCCCCCCCAAAAACCGGCCCGGGATGAGCCGCGTCGCCCGCCTTTGAGAATGGCAGAGACCGGCGCGACTCAATGGGCCTCAGGGCAGTCCGGATTCTCCGGCCCGCGATGGGCCGAAATCCCGCCCGTTCTATGCCGGTCCCGCCGGCGTAAATTAGAGTTCGTCCCTGACCAGCGGGACCTGGTGGCGTGGGCGGGCTCCGGGGTTCTTGGGGGGGTCGCGGGGGGATCTGGTCCCGGGAGGTGCCCCCACGGTGGCCTGGCCCGCGGTCGGGGCCCATCGATCCGCGGGCGGGCCTGTGATGTGGGGGCACTCTATTCCTTCCGCACCGGAGGCCGTGGTCATCTGCCATTCCCGGTCTTTAAGTGAATCCCTCTGTGCATGTGCAGGGATGAGGCCAGCATGAGACTCGCATCGGCCGGCGGAGGCCCTTCGGCGCCGGTTGGCATGGCGCCAGGCCCATATCCTGCCGGCCGGCGGGGCGCCAACCACTCCGGGGCGGGCCTAGCCCCTGAAGGTGCAGCCCGACACCGAAGTAGGTCACGCCACTCCGTCCCGCCGAGACCCCCCGCTCCGCCGGGTACGGGAGAATCCCGCACAATGACTTCAATCTTCTGAATAATTAGTTGGACAAAATCATTTCTCACCCAGTCCAGGATGCCAGCTAAACAATTTGGAGACAGTGGAGGGATTGAGAGAGGTGGTGACGAAGTAGAGTTAGGTATTGTTAGCATAGGTGTGGATGATGATGCTGTGTTTTTTGAATGAAGGGTAGCATATAGATGATGGGTAAGGTAAAATCATAGAATAGAATCATAGAATCCCTACAGTGCAGAAGAAGGCCATTCGGCCTATCGAGAGCACTCTATCTAGGTCCAATCCCCTTCCTATTCCTTCAAACCCATCCTAAGGGGCAATTTAGCATGGCCAATCCACCTAACCTGCACATCTTTGGACAGTGGGAGGAAACCAGAGCACCGAAAGGAAACCCACGCACACACGGGGAGAACATGCAAACTTTACACAGTCACCTGAGGTCGGAATCAAACCCAGGTCCCTGGCGCTGTGAGGCAACAGTGCTAGCCACTGTGTCACCGTGCCATCCCAAATCCAGAGGTAAGTGTGGAAGTAGAACATAGAACATAGAACAGTACAGCACAGAACAGGCCCTTCGGCCCTCAATGTTGTGCCGAGCCATGATCACTCTACTCCAACCCACGTATCCACCCTATACCCGTAACCCAACAACCCCCCCCTAACCTTACTTTTATTAGGACACTACGGGCAATTTATCATGGCCAATCCACCTGACCTGCACATCTTTGGACTGTGGGAGGAAACCGGAGCACCCGGAGGAAACCCACGCACACACGGGGAGAACATGCATACTCCACACAGACAGTGACCCAGCCGGGAATCGAACCTGGGACCCTGGAGCTGTGAAGCATTTATGCTAACCACCATGCTACCCTGCTGCCCCAAAGTGTGAAGTGTGAAGAGAAACAACTGGAAGCTATTCTCTGGCTACAACTGGAAGAATTCAACCAGGTGAGTGCAGTCACACCCAGCTGGTGACAGCGGAGAAGTGTTAGTGGAGGATGGTGTTGTCAACTTATGTCAAAGGAAGCAACAGATTGATAAAGACGAGGAGGGTTGGTGTACCTTTGTCTCAGTCACATAGGATGTAATTTGTGACCTTTACTGAAAGCCATTTTGGTATTTTGGCGGGGTGGAAACTTGATTGGAGGAGTTCAAACATGCATGGATTTCCCAGAGAGTGTATAAAGTTTTGGGAGGCGACAGATTTAGAAAGGATTGGGAGCGGATAGGGAGGTTGGAGATGAGTGGTTGTTTAGAAGTTGCACAACATCATACATGACAACACAGATAGCATTGTGGTAGTATGACTAGGGGTATTACGGTACCTGGGAGTGTGAGCTGCCATTGGTGCAGAGGACTCGCTGCCCATTGGCCCAGGTATCGTATGCTTCTTAGCCCGATTGGCTAAGAGGAAGGTAGCTCCACCTACGAGGCAGGGTATAAGAACCTGTGTCCCCGGCAGCCAGCCATTCTCCTGTATGTCTGCTGCCGGGTTCACTTCTTGCTATTTAAAGACTTTCGTTCGGACTTCACCTACGTTTCCTGTCCATTGATTGTGCATCAATTTAATTAGCAAGATTTTAAAGGATGGAGCTTCGCGTCAAGCCGGAGTGTCTTCGAGTCAGCCCGCACGCAGCAAATGCAACAGTTACCTGAGCACAGCCGAAAACGTCCCGACGAGGGAACAGAAATTACACATCTTCCACTCGTGCGTCAGCACCGCCGTGTACACGCTCACAGAGGACACGACAGACTACGATGCGGCTATGGACTTACTTAAAGGACATTTCATACGGCCGCTGAACCGCTCGGCACTTACTAGCCACGAGGCAGCAGATACCTGTTGAGTCCCTGGACGAATTTTACCGGGCCCCCCTCGTGCTGGGGAGGAACTGCGGCTGCCCACAGGTGTGTGCTGCTGAGCATACCGAACTTCTGATCCGAGACGCCTTCGTTGCAGGCATGCAGTCCTCGTAGATCCGCCAAACACTGTTGGAGAGAGAAACTTTAAGCATCATGGAGGCACGGGCCCTCGCCTCCTCCCTAGATGTTGCGAATTGTTAACACTCGCGCGTACGCCCCCAAGTGCGGCGCCCCCCTGGGCAGCGTGGAACGCGACCTCTCTCACCCCCACGGACTCGGACCCCCCCCAGGCCTGCGCCGCAGGGCGCCCCGAAAAACCCGCGGGTCCCCGCTGCTGTTTCTGCGGCCAGGCAAAGCCGCTGCTCGGCCCGTTCTGCAAACTGCACGGGCTGTGGTAAGAAGTGCCACTTTGTGGCTGTTTGCCAGTCTAAAGCGGTCGCTGCGGTCCCAAGCAGCGACCGCGGGTCCTCCCCCCCCGCTCTCCTCAGGGGCCCCGTGCGGCCCGCGGACCACGCTGCCCCCATCCCCCGCCGCCACTACAATCCCTGGGCGCCGCCATTTTGGACCCCCGACTCCACGTGCGGGGAATGGGGGTCGCCATTTTGTCCACCCCCCACCATGTGCGGCTGACGGGCGCCACCATCTTGGATCAGCACCGAGGACCCCGC
>NC_052147.1:96846131-96987540 GCF_902713615.1 Scyliorhinus canicula | reverse complement strand
CCGGCTAGTAGACCAAATGAAGGAGGATTTTCAGAGGTGGGACGTGCTCCTGTTGTCACTGGCTGGGAGGGTACAGACAGTGAAAATGACGGTTCTCCTGAGATTCCTGTTTGTGTTTCACTGTCTCCCCATCTTTATTCCTCCAAGGTAATCTAGGGCTTTGTATGGGCGGGTAAGACCCTGCGAGTTAAAGAGGGGATGTTGGAGTGCTGCCGGGGAGAGGGCGGGCTGGCACTTCCGAACTTTAGTAATTATTACTGGGCGGCGAATATAGCCATGATAAGGAAGTGGAAGGAGGGTGGGGGGGGCGGTCGGCTGTGGGAGCGAGTCAAGGCAGCATCTTGTCAGGGCACTAGTTTGGGGGCATTGGTAACGGCGCCTCTGCCGTTCCCGCCAGCACGCTACTTCACCAGCCCCGTGGTGGGGGCTGCCCTGGGAATCTGGGGGGCAATGGAGGAGACATGTGGGAGCAGAGGGAGCATCGGTCTGGTCCCCAATTTGCAATTTGCCCCGGGGAGGTTGTAGATGGAGGGTTTCGGAGGTGGCAGAGAGCAGGGATCGAGAGGATGGGTGATATTTTATAGAGGGGAGCTTTCCCAGCTTGAGGGAGCTAGAGTTGAAATTTAAACTGATGGGAGGGAATGAATTTAGGTACCTGCAGACGCGAGACTTCCTATGCAGGCAGATCTCAACCTTCCTGCTCATACCACCAAGGGGCATACAGGACAGGGTAGTTTCCAGAGTGTGGGTAGGAGAAGGGAGGGTTTCAGACATTTATAAGGAGCTTATGTGGTCATAGGGGATGCAGACGGAGGAGCTGAAACACAAATGGGAAGAGGAGTTAGGTGGAGAGATAGAGGATGGTCTCTGGCGGATGCTTTGAGTAGGGTCTAGAATAGTCTAGAACTAGAATACTTGAACTAGAATATCTGAACTTCAATTTCTCAATTAGAATACCCGAGCTGGAATACCTGAATTAGTATACCTGGACTAGATTATCTGACCTAGAATACTTGAATTAGTATACCTGGACTAGATTATCTGACCTAGAATACCTGAACTCAAATATCTCAAATCGAATATTTGGACTAGAATATCCCAATCAGAGTACCTACACTGCAATATCTGAATTTGTATATCTGCACTAAAATATCAGATCTTGAATATCTCAATTAGGATAGCTGAATTAGAATTCCTGAACTAGAATACCTGCACTGGAATATCTCAGGTAGAATACCTACACTAGAATGTCTGACCTTGATTTTCTAACTAAACTACCTGAACTATAATAATTGCTTATTGTCACAAGTAGGCTTCAATGAAGTTACTGTGAAAAGCCCCTAGTCGCCACATTCCGGCACCTGTCTGGGGCGGCTGTTACGGGAATCGAACCGTGCTGCTGGTCTTGTTCTGCATTACAAGCCCACTGTGCTAAACCAGCATACCTGAACAAGGATACCTGAACTAGAATTGCAATATTTCAACCAGAAAATCCGAATTCAAACACCTGAACTACAATACCTCAACTAGAATATCTCATCGAGAAGATCTGAATTAGAATACCTGAGCTCACATACTAAATTAGTACAACTGAACTCGAATATCTGAATTCGAATACATGAACTAGAACATATAAATTAATATAACCCATCTAGATTAGTATAACCTCAACTAGAATATCTGACCTTGAATATCTTGATTAGAATAGCTCAAGTAGAGGATCTGAATTAGAATACCTGAGCTAGGATACCTGAACTATAGTGAATCAACTAGAACGGCATTAGAATACCTGAAATAGTGTACCTGAATTGAATTCTTGAACTAGAATACCTCATTAGAATACCTGAATCAGAATAACTGCACTAGAATACCTCATCTAGAATACCTCAATAGAATAGCAGAACTAGAATATGTGCTCGAGAATATTTCAACGAGAATATCTGAATTAGAACACCAGAACTCGGATATCCCGATTAGAATACCTGAATTAGAATGAGAATTTCTGAATTAGAATACTTCCAACAGAATACCTGAATTAGCATACTTGAACTAAAATTAATTAATTAGTATACCTGGATTAGAATATATCAACTAGAACATTTGAGGGGAATACCTGAACTAGAATACCTGTATGAGAATATCGGAACTTGAATATCTCAACTAGAATACCTGAATTTGAACACCTGAATTAGAATTCCTGAACAATAATGTCTCAACCAGATTATCTGAATTGGAATACCTTAATTAGAATACCTGAAGTATTCACTGGAATATCTCAACCAGAATACCTGAATTAGAATACCTGCACTAGAATATCTCAACTTGAATATCTAAAGTAGAATACCGGAGATAGAGGGCGGGATTCCCTGACCCCGGGGCTGGGTCGGAGAATCGCCAGGCCGGGCGCGATTCACGCGACGACGTCCCGACGCCGGTCCGAGTGGCGCCGAGATAGCCCAAGTCCCGCCGGCTCCATTCACATTTGATCTTACCCGACAGGATCTCGGTGTCCATCCTGTGGGGGTAGGCCTGGGGGGGATCCAACCCGGGGGGGGGGGCATCCACCGTGGCCTGGCCCGCGATCGGGGCCTACCGATCGGCGGGCCGGCTTCTCCTGGTGGCGGCCTTTTTACTCCGCGCCGGCCCCTGTAGCTCTCCGCTGTGTTGCGTGGGGGTCGGCGCAGAGAAGGAAGCTACCGTGCATGCGCGAGTTCAAGCCGGTCACAGCGCGCATGCGCAGACCCGCGGCACCCAGTATCGGCTGCTGGAAGCAGGCGTGAGTCGCTCCAGTGCTGTGCTGGCCTCCTTTAAGGCTCAGGATCGCTGATCCTGGGGGTCTGTTGATTGCCATCGTAAAACACGGACGGTGTTTACGATGGCATCAACACTTAGCCTCAGGATCAGAGTAATCCCGCCCAGAATACCTGGCTAGAATAGCTACACTAGCTATCACAAGTAGAATATCTCAACTATCACATCTGAAGAGAATACCTGGATTTTCATCTTTGTACTAGAAAACCTTGAATTAGAATACCGAATTGCAATATCTCAACTAGAATATGGCACTAGAATATCTCAAGTAGAATACCTAAACTAACGCCACCTGAATGAGAATTCCTCAATTAGAATACCTGGAATTGTCTACATGGCTAACAGGGGCTTGGTTTTGCTCATGGGCTAAATCGCTGGCTTTTAAAGCAGACCAAGCAGGCCAGCAGCACGGTTCGATTCCCGTACCAGCCTGTCCGGACAGGCGCCGGAATGTGGCGACTAGGGGCTTTTCACAGTAACTTCATTGAAGCCTACTCGTGACAATAAGTGATTTTTATTTTTAATTTTTTTATATGTACAAGAATACTTGAACCAGAATACCTGAACTGGAATGCCTGCATGAGAATAACTGAATTAGAATACCTGGATTGGTGTACATGTACTGGAATACCTGAGCTGGAATACCTGAATTACAATACCTGAACTCGCACATCTGAAATAGAGTAGCACAGTGGTTAGCACTGTTGCTTCACAGCGCAGGGTCCCAGGTTCGATTCCCGGCTTGGGTCATTGTTTGTGTGGAGTTTGCACGTTCTCCCCGTGGACATTCTGAATTCTCCCTCTGCCTATCCGAACAGGCGCCGGAATGTGGTGACTAGGGTATTTTCACAGTAACTTCATTGCAGTGTTAATGTTAGCCTATTTGTGACACTAATGAAGATTATTATTAGTGCACTACAATTAGAATATCTGAAGTGGAATACCTAAACAAGAATACCAGAACTAGAGTACCTTTTTGAGAATACCTGAACTAGAATATCTGAACTAAGATATTTGAACTGAAATACATGTTATTAAATAACAGTACCATTGTACCTTAACTTAAATATGTGTACTGAAATGTCTGGACTAGGGATGTTTACTTAATTACCAAGACGAAAACATGTTGGTTGAGTCAACTGCTGATCACCCACAATTTCTAAAACCCATCCAATGGCTTTTGTTAAGCGGGCAGCACGGTAGCATAGGGCAGCACGGTAGCATAGTGGTTAGCACAATTGCTTACCAGCTCCAGGGTCCCAGGTTCGATTCCCGGCTGGGTCACTGTCTGTGCGGAGTCTGCACGTTCCCTCTGTGTCTGTGTGGGTTTCCTCCGGGTGCTCCGGTTTCCTCCCACAGCCCAAAGATGTGCAGGTTAGGTGGATTGGCCAGGCTAAATTGCCCTTGGTGTCCAAAATTGCCCTTAGTGTTGGTTGAGTGGGGTTACTGGGTTATGGGGGTAGGGTGGTGTGACCTTGGGTAGGGTGCTCTTTCCAAGAGCCGGTGCAGACTTGATGGGCCGAATGGCCTCCTTCTGCACTGTAAATTCTATGAGAGTATAGAGCAAAAGCGAGTAAATGGAGTTGAGATGCATGTCAGCCACGATCTAAGTGAACTGGCAGAGAAAGCTCTGCAGGCTGAATAGCCAGTCGCCACATTTAATGTTCTGGAAACCAGGAGAGAGAGTAAACAACCGTTAACAGAGCAGCCACCCACTGCTGTGGATAAACCACTTAGTTTGAGATTTATAATGGTCTGCGTGTCCTTGTATTTTTTAACTGTTGGCAAATCTGTTTGAAAAATGAAATTCACATTTTGACTCGCGTATGGCAGAGTAGATCCAGTTCCAGCAATCTTCTGGAAACATTCCTGAGGTGGAGGTTAGGCAAAGGTCAATGAGATGCATGATTACATACAGGCTCTCCTTTCATTTCAAAGCAACATTTGGCTCTCCTTCATAACTGCATATTGTTTTCAAACACAGAGTTAAAACCCTTCCCGTCAGAAGGTCTGCTGACTTCTCATCCTGATATAAAATACATAAAACTTGGAAAGCTAGCGAATGCTGCCCAACTCCTACGGCCTCCAAAATAAATCCCTAACAGATAAAAACAGCACTGAATACGCCCAATGTGAGAAGGAATTAGCCTTAAAGTGAAGAGGGATTTAAAAAAAAAATATTTTTATTCTCCTGCTTTTTCACATTTCCTCCTGAATTTACACCCACGAACAATAAACAATAATTAGCAACAAATATGTCAATCCCCAAAACAATAACAACTATCCCATCCTCCCACCCAACCCCCAAACTCAGCGCGGCATATTACATAAACAAATGAGAAAAAGGAATTAGGATCACCCATAGTCACCATTAAGACACACAGTCCCCCTCCCCCCAACCCTCCAACCCATCCCCCCAACTAATGTTCGATGTTATCCCGTTCTTGAAAGTGCATAATGAATAATGCCCATGACTTGTAGAACCCGTCCGTCCTTCCCCTCAGTTCAAACTTAACCTTCTCAAGGGTCAAGTATTCCAACAGGTCCCCCCATCACGCCAGGGCGCAGGGTAGAGAGGCCGCTCTCCATCCCAACAGGATCCGCCTTCGGGCGATCAGCGAGGCGAAGGCTACGATATCTGCCTCCGCACCCGTTTCCAACCCTGACTGGTCCGACACCCCGAATATGGCCTCCAGGGGACCCGGGTCCAGTTTCACATGCACCACCTTGGAAATTACCCTAAAAAAACTCCTTCCAGTAATCCTCTAGCTTTGGACAGGATCAAAACATATGTGATTAGCGCCCCCCCCCCCCCCTCCCCCGCAATGCTCACACACATCTTCGACTCCTCGCCCTTGTGAGGTGTGCGTCGGTATACTACCTTCAGCTGTATCAGCCCAACCTCGCACATGAGGTGGAGGCATTTACTCTCCGGAGCACCTACACCAGCCCCCACCCCCCCCCCCCCCCCCCCCCCCCCCCCCCACCCCCCCCCCCCCCCCCCCCCCACCCCCCCCCCCTCCTCTCCCAATTCCTCCTCCCACTTTGCTTTGATCCCTTCAGTGGTGTCTTCTCCTCTTCCAAAATAGCTCCGTACACCGCTGACAACCCCTTCTCCAGTCCCCCTGTCGTCAGCACCTCCTCCAGCAATGGGAGGCCGGCTCTCTGGGAAGCTCTGTATCTCCTTTCAGCAAAATCTCGAACCTGCATGTATCTAAACATTTCCCCCTGCTCCAGCCCATACTTCGCTTCCAGCTCCTTCAATCCTGCAAACCGACCCCTAAGAAACAAATCTTTTAGCGTTCATCCCCTTCTCATTTCCGAAAATTTCCATCCCACCTCCCTGGCTCAAATCTGTGGTTCCCCCAAATCAGCATTTCCCTTGACCCTGCCCCCAACCTGAATTTTCAATGAAGCTATTATTACCGGACTCCCTGAGTATTTCCCCGGGAGTGGTGCTGTTGCTAGTGCTTTCAGTCCCGACCCCCTGCACAAACTCTCCTCCATTCATAAACTGCACCCCTTGCTCGTCTCAGTTGGCGCATCGCCTTCCTGGTGGACAGTCGGTCGAAGCTCGCCTGTAGTTCCTTCCTCTTTTCCAGCTTCACTGGGTCCCCATCTTCTGCATAACTCCTGTCTGCCTCCAACATCTCGTCTATTATCCTCCGCCGTACCAACCTCTCCTCTTTGTCCACCCTGGCCTTAAATGAAATTACCTCACCCTTCATCACCGCCTTTCGAGCCTCCCAGACAACTGCCTTCGACACCTCACCCGTACAGTTGAAACCTACATATTCCTTAATTACCTTTTCAATTTTTTCACAGAACACTTCCCCAAAAGTCCCACATCCAGTTTCCACCCTGGCCTCTGCGCTACCCCCTTCTCCAGTCCAGAGGGATTGTTAGAATTCAAACTGGAAGTGCACTCATCTGATCACTTTGAGTGCAAGGATGAAAAGACATAAAGGCAGATTTTGATTTGATGAATTGAGTACTTACTGGTTTCATGAGCTGTATTTTACAGTCAGGTGTAGGGACATTGGACCCTCCCCCGAGTGTTGTTCTTTGTGTTGCTTATTCTGGATGGTTGGCGTAGTGATCCACAAAGATCACATTATAGCTTTTACTAAAACAAAGCTTTGATTTTATTTCCACTACGAAACTGGGTTTCGACACTTAGTCCGTATTAGAATACAAAATTGATCAATAACATCTAACGACACTTACCTACTGCTAATCTCACTCACTGGTATAACTTTAATCTAACCTTCTCACACTAACTGCTCTGATAACCTTACTCTAGCTGTCTCCTGCTTACCGATCCCCCAAGGTCTTACATCACTGCTTTATACAGTAGTATCTGAAGCTCCCTCTAGTGGCTATTCATGGTACTACATTAACCCTTGTAATGCTGATAGTTATGATACCTCATCACCTTCCTTTGTGAAATAAATATTATTACAGTGGGTGTGATGTTTTCTTTTATAACTAACCTAACAGTATTGCTATCTAAATTACTCATAACTATCACTATCTTATCATACAATACAGTATTTGTTTGCATTATTACAGTTACAACACTTAGATGAGAATGGTTAAATTACAATCATAAGTTCAGTCTCTCTGAAGGTCGTCTTCTTCTGGTCGAACATCTCAATGGAATATTCAAGGCATGAGATTGCTCTAGTCCATCCTCTAGCTGTGTTAGTGCTAAACTTGGATCTGGTAAGGCAATGTCCTTACATATGTTGTCTCGTGGAACAATCTTTTCCTGTTGAGCTTGAACCTTGTGCTTGACACAAAGTAATGCTCATCTATTCCTTCTGAACAGCGCTCCTCATTCTGTTCGCACCAGGTAGGATCTGGGTGCTACCTGTTTCAGAACTGTGGCAATATTTGGCCAACCACCATCTGGATCTTGAATCCTCACAAAGTCCTCTTCGTGAAGCTCAGGTAAAGGCCTGGTATGTCTGTTGTATACCTCTTGTTGCTTCTTCTTTGCCTTAGTGAGTTTTTAAACTTATCTTCTTGTTTTCAGTTTCTGGACTGATGATCTGTGGTACCTTGCTATTTAAAGATTTCCACGGCTGGTAACCATGTGGGAGCGTGGTCCGCAAAGTGGTTTGTAGTCTTCTCCCCAGCAGCATTTGTGGTGGCGACAGACCCGGACTGGCCCCAATTTCCCTTTGTTGTATGGTTTCCTTGCTCTGATGATGCATCTGACAAGTAGGACATGCTTGCACATACTGATCGATCTCTCTGTTTATTCCTGGCCAATACACCGATTGTCTGGCTTGCCTACGACACTTCTCGATGCCTTGATGAGCCTGTGAATCTGCTGCAGAATCCCTAGATGTAAACTGACAGGTGTCACTATCCTGTCTCCTTTTAGCAGGACACCATCAATTATAGTCAGATCATCTTTTATGTCTTGAAAGGGTGATATGCATCCAGCAGGCCATCCTTCTGAGGTATTGTTTTACCTTCTGGAGCATCAAGTCCTTTTCGGTTTCGGCCTCTATGGTCTGTAGCTTGCGATCAAATTACTGGTAATATTAAGCAAGCTTGCGATTCCGCTTTTCGGACTAACTCAGGTTCTAATGTTTCAGCATCAGCAATTGCCCTGTTTTTTGATGTTTCAGCATCAGTCAATGTTTTCTGATGTTTCAGCCTTAAGAACCCATTCACATCACCCCGGTCTTCCCTGGACTCTGCATCTGTGTCACTTGAAGTACCGTTTGAGTGAATCCTTTCCACTCGCTGCAATCTTTCACAAGCAGCAACACCAGTCAATTAAGATTTCTGACCCTCTACAACCTCAAAGTCAATGGGTATCTCTGTTTTCCCATTCTTCACAATGAGACAACATGACTCCTTTGTAGCTATTATGTTACTATTGTAATCTCTGAGCTCACAGGGGGACAGCTTTATCTGAGGCTTTCCGATTGCTTGCTGTAAAGAGCAGAATGTAATAATATTTGCGTGCGCTCCTGTGTCAATCTTGAATGGGATCAATGCACCATTTATTTCAAGTGATACAGTCCACTCCTTTATTATCTTTGACAGTGTAGTAATCCACGGAAGGCAGGAGTTCCGTCACCACACTAATATTTATTTACAATAACGATATTACAGGAGCAGCTACAAACAGTGCTGCTAGCAGTCCAGTCAACTTAAGGCTGCTCACAAAGCCTACACAGGTGATTATATGGGCCCCCTCAATGAGCCATCATTGAGGGAGCTCATATTCCAATTGGCCAACCAATAAAGCCAATTGGAGTTCATTACATCCCTCCCCTCCAAGGTCCGAGGAATTCCTGCCAGCTGGCATTCCTCTGAGCTTCTTCCTGCTCCTCATGTCTGGGTCTGTCACCTCTGTGTCGTCCGCCGGGTCGTTCTCCGAAGTGGGCGGGGTGTACCTTATAGATGTCCGTCTTTTCCTTGATGACCTCCTTGGAAGTTGTTCCTTCTCCTCCTCCTCGGGGAGAGGTGTCGCGGCGGCCTCGTCGAGTGTGTCCATCTCCGACTCTGATTACTGGATGATGGAGTCTGGAGAAATTGCTCGGGGCCGGGGTGTGGGCATCCTTTCCGTCTGGGCTATCCCAGCTTGAGGCGGTCCTGCTTCACCTGCCTCCAGGTGTGGTTCCGCTGCCCTTATTTGGTCTAGGTGTTTCTTCAGCACCTTACCTCCTAGTGAAATCTCATAGGATATGGGCCCTGTTTGGGACTTTACCGTGCCTTTGACCCACGTTGGTCCATTCCCATAATTCTTGACCCAAACCGGTGCCCCCACCTGGAAATGTCTCTGCTGCCGACTATTATCATGCCCCCTGCGTTGGGCCTCCTGTTGTTTCTCCACTTTCCCCGTTAAATTTGGGAAAAGGAGACTCAGCCTCGTTCGCAGCCATCTTCCCATTAAGAGTTCAGCTGGCAGTATGCCCGTTGTGGAATGTGGTGTGGTCCTGTAATCAAACAGCCAGCGGGAGAGCTTTGTGTCTATTGACGCCGCCGGCTGCTTCTTGAGTCCCACTTTAAGTGTCTGGACCGCTCTCTCTGCCAGGCCATTGGTCGCTGGATGGTAAGGGCTGTTTTGATGTGAAGGACTCCGTTTTCCTTCAGGAATTTTCCAAATTCCCCACTTGTGAATGCCGTTCCGTTGTCCAACACCAATACCTCCGGAAGTCCATGTGTTGCAAACGAGGCCCTGAGCTTTCAATTGTCGATGCTGTGCTTGCCGTGTTTACCCGGTGGACATCCAACCATTCGGAGTGGGCGTCCACTATCACCAAAAACATTGAACCCATGAAAGGGCCGGCTTGGTCAATATGCAGGCGGGTCCACGGTCTGACTGGCCATTCCCACGGGTGCAATGGCGCTGCTGGTGGCACTCTTTGCCCCTGTTGGCACTCCTGGCACCGACGTACCAAGGCTGCTATGTCTGTGTCCAAACCTGGCCACCAAACGTAGCTTCGAGCTAACATCTTCATTTTAGACACCCCTGGTGTCCGTGATGTAACTCAGTTAAGATTGCCTGATGGCCCTGAGCTGGGACGATTACCCGGGCTCCCCATAATAGGATACCGTCTTCTACGGTTATTTGGTCCCTTCTGCTCCAGTATGGGTGCATCTGGGGCTCCACTGGTCTTTCCAGTTCCCCCGTTAGCAGTAAATGCTTCATCTTGGCTAAAACTGGGACTTTTTGCGTCCACAACCGAATATGTTGTGCGTCTACTGGTAGGGTGTCCAAAAAATTTAGAGTCATTACTGTCTCCTCTACTTTTGGTATTTGCGGCAGAGTGTCCGGGAGGGGAAGTCTGCTCAAGGCATCTGCATGTGCTACTCGCGTTCCCGGTCTGTGCTCCAGAACGTATCTATACGCCGCCAGTAGCAACGCCCAGCGTTGGATTCTAGCTGATGCAATCGGGGGTATTGACTTGTCTTCTTTTAATAACCCTAATAACGGCTTATGGTCCGTCACTATGGTGAATTTCCGCCTGTACAGATACTGGTGAAATTCTTTTACTGCGAATATCACCGCCAGTCCTTCCTTCTCGATTTGGGCGTACTTCCTCTCAGCCATCGCCAAGGTCCTTGAAGCATAGGCTATTGGCCGTTCTTCCCCATTCCTTCCTCTATGGGCTAAGACGGCTCCTACCCCGTAGGGGGATGCATCACAAGTGACCACTAACTCCTACCTTGGGTCATAATGCTCTAGGACATTTTCGGATGACAGCTATTCCTTAATGTCCCTAAATGCTCGGTTTTGGCGGGTGGACCATTTCCATTCTTGCCCCTTTTTTAGTAGCTGGTGGAGGGGTTCTAGGATGGATGCCCTATTTTCAATAAATTTTCCATAATAGGTTACCAACCCTAGAAATGATCGTAACTCCTGGACCGTGGTGGGAGCTGGGGCTTCTTTTATTGCCCTTACTCTGTCTTTTAATGGATGTAAGCCTGACTCGTCTACTTTATATCCCAGGTACGTGACTTGTGGGGCCAGAAAAACACATTTTCCCCTTTTTAGCCGTACGCCTGCCTTTGTGAAACACCTGAGCACTTCCTCCAGGTTCCTTAAGTGTTCCCTGTTTGTCCTACCCGTGATTAAGACATTGTCCAAATAAATCGCCACCTGCGGTAGTCCCTGCAGAATATTTTCCATCGTACGCTGGAATATAGCACAGGCTGATGACACTCCAAAAGGTAGCCTAGTATAACGAAAAAGGCCTTTCAGGGTGTTGATCGTAGCGAATTTCTGGGAGCCCTTGTCCAGTTTTAACTGCAGGTAGGCGTGGCTCATGTCTAGTTTCGTGAACAAAAGCCCACCTACCAATTTGGCATATAGGTCGTCTATTTTCGGGATTGGGTATTTGTCCAGCAGTGCGTATTTGTTTACTGTCTGTTTGAAATCTCCACAGAGACGTATCGAGCCATCTGGCTTCAAAATTGGTACCACTGGCGCTGCCCATTCCGAGAACTGTACTGGTCTGATAATGCCGTCGCGCCGTAACCTTTCTATTTCGTCATCTACTTTCTTCCTTAATGCAAAAGGTACCGGCCTGGCCTTACAAAATTTCGGAAGGGATTCTGGATGCACGTGCAAAGTTGCTTTGGCACCTATGATTTCCCCCAAACCTTCCTGGAAGATCTCCGGGTATTTTTGGAGTACTCCTCTCAACTGCCCGCTTCCACACTGGAAAATTTTCATCCAATCTAATTTTAGGTCTTTCAGCCAGTTCCGTCCAATTAAGCTCGGTCCGGAGCCCTCTACTATCGTCAACGGTAATCTGAGCAATTGTTTCTCATATTCCACAGGTACATGAGTCGTGCCTAGAACTTCCAGGGGTTCCCCCGTGTAGGTTTTAAGTTTCGTCGATGTTTTTGTTAGGGTTAGTGGCTGGAGTCCATCTTTGATTTTTCTAAATGCTGCCACTCCCATTACTGATACGGCTGCACCCGTGTCTATTTCCATTATTGTCGGCCGCCCGTTCACCCGTGGGGTAATCCTAATGGGTTCTGCTTTCTTCGTTGTAATATTATATAATTGTTCCCCTTCGGAGGAGGATGGGGCGTCTAGGTTGTGTACTTCCCTGCGTCCCCACCTGCTATTCCTCTTTTGCCACCTCCTTCTAGGGTTTCTGTCGTTGTTATCCCACTCTGTCTGGTGCCAGAAACGGTCCTTCTCTGTTGGGGGAGCCTCAGCCGGTACTTCCCTCTGTCTCCAGTTAGTCCTGGCAGACTTGGGGGCAGTTCTGGGGTTTTCCTTTTTCTGTCTATTCCTCAGGTTTTTCCTGAGAGCGGCTATCTAGTAGCAGGACCCGTTGTGGTAGTCCCTCTCACAGGTATCTACCTCCATTGGCGTGCCCTGTAGTTCCTGCGCCCCACTTGCTGCCTTTTCTAGGGACAGTGCGAGCTGTAATGCCTGCCTGCAGTCTAGCTCCGTTTCCGCCAACAGGCGTTTCTGTATTGTGAGGTCGTTTATTACCACACACTAACCGGTCCCGAAGCATTTCATTTAGCGTTGGGCCGAACTCACATTTTTCCGCCAGCCTTCTCAGGCGGGTCAAGAAATTCGTGACTGACTCCCTGTCTTCCCGCTTCGCTGTGTAGAATCTGTACCTACGCAAAATGAGGGGTGGTTTTGGGTTGTAGTGCTCTTTCACCAATTCCGTTACTTCTTGGAAAGTTTTCGTGTCCGGCACATCGGGATAAGTCAGACTACGTATAATGGTGAAAGCGGAGGGTCCGCACGCCGACAGCAGGATAAGCCGTCTCCTTTCATCCGTCAGTATATAATTTGCCCGGAAGAAGTAACACATTCTCGCCACATACTGGGACCAGTCCTCAATAGCCGGGTCGAATGCCTCTAACCTCCCAAAAAACGGCATTTTTAAAATGGCAAGGCTTACCCTCTGCGGCAGCTGGTCTCCGCAAAATTCGTAGTTTACCTCGTCGCCACTGTAGTAATCCACGGGAGGCAGGAGTTCCGTCACCACACCAATATTTATTTACAATAACGATATTACAGGAGCAGCTACAAACAGTGCTGCTAGCAGTCCAGTCAACTTAAGACTGCTCACAAAGCCGACACAGGTGATTATATGGGCCCCCTCAATGAGCTATCATTGAGGGAGCTCATACTCCAATTGGCCAACCAATAAAGCCAATTGGAGTTCATTACAGAGAGTGTGTTTATTGGCCTTTCTTCCCAATCCAATAAATCAATCTTGGTAATGTCTTCAATCATGAAGGTATCTGACAATGCATAAGGTGAGCAATCCTCTGCATATTCTATGATTTGGGATTTGTTCTCAACACATTGCACTTTGGATCCTTCTGCTATCCTTATATTGCTGTTTAAATTTGGTTACTTGATCAGTTGGTTCAAAACGGCACTGTTCTGTGACGTGATTCAATCTATCACAATTAGAATGTTTCCCTCTTGCCGGTTTTTTTACTGTGGGCGTGTCCACAGCCTGTGCACGTCATCACTCTCGTGATGTCACAATCAAAATGGCTGCCCGCCATTGTACGCAATTTGCTTTGCTGCGACACAGCATTAATGGCGTCAGCAACGTTTATCTATTTCGCCCTCTTTTCCTTAGCCACGAATTCAGCATATTCGCTGGATGCCTGCTCGCTGGCTTTACACATACTTATAGCGTCTTCAATCAACTACACCAGTTTTCTCAACATTTCCTCACGCAGCCATTCATCGTTAATACTGAACACACCTTGGTCCCGCAGCATAGACTCGGAGGCGTCGCAAAATTACTGGACTGCGCTTGGAGATTGACAGCTGTGACAAAGGAGCCCACTGACTCTCCCCTAAGCTGCAGCCTTTCCCGAAACATGTAGCGCTCATAAGTTTCATTCACCTGTTTCTTACAGTGATTGTCAAACTTCTGGAGCACACGCTGTATTTATTTTTGTCCCCATCTGCACTGAATTCAAACAAATTGAATAACTCCAATGTTTGTAGCCCAGCCAAATTTAGCACGAGAGCTATCTTACGTTGGTCTGATGCATTTCCTAGCGCGGAAGCTAAAATAAAGACTTTGAATTGTTGCTTAAAGAAAGCCCAGTTCTGGCATAGTTTACCACGTGTCTTGAAGTGTCCGAGCCCCTGGCCAGTTACCCCCCCCCATCTCCACAGTTGGTGGACCTGGAGGTGATCAGAGCGTCCCGTGCGCGTTGGTCCTGGTGCACATGTCCTGCCTCGGCCGCATGTCGTGTCCATCCACGCCCTCCTCCCCATCCTCCTCATTGTAGAAAGTCTGACGTTCACCCTCCTCCTCCAGCATGTTGCCCCTCTGCTGTGCGATGTTGTGCAGGACGCAGCAGGCCGCCACGATGTGGGTGACCCTCTCAGCGTCATACTGGAGGCCCACCCCCCAGTGCAATCCCAGCACTTGAACCGTATTTTCAGGATGCCGGGCAGCACAGTGGTTAGCACTGCTGCCTATGGCGCTGAGGACCCGGGTTTAATCCCAGTCCCGGGTCACTGTCCATGTGGAATTTGCACATTCTCCCCGTGTCTGCCTGGGTTTCACCCCCACAACCCAAAGATGTGCAGAGTAGGTGGATTTGCCACGCTAAATTGCCCCTTAATTGGAAAAAAATAATTGGATACTCTATATTTATAAAAGAAAATCTTCAGGATGCCAAACACCGCTCGATCACGTTCCAGTCACTTCATGGGTTTTGTTGTAGTGGGTCTCTGTACCGGTCTATGGCCTCCGGATAGGCATCATCAGCCATGACCACAGTGGATAACCCCTGTCACCCAGTAACCAACCCCCCCCCCCCCCCCCCCCCCCCAGCGAGGGGAGCATCTCAAAGAGACCGGAAATCAACGAGTGTGCCAGGATGAAGGCGCAGTGCACACTGCCTGGTACTGGGCATAGATGTGCATGATGCGCAGCTGATGGTCACATATCAGCATGTTCATAGAGTGGAATCACTTTCGATTGATGTAGAGTGGCCTGTCATCTGCAAGTGCTCGTAGGCGACATACATCTGTCGATCGCCCCCTGGACCCAGGGTGTGTCAGCGAACCTCGCTGCCCGGGCATCAGGTGGGCTCAGTCCACATTGAAATGGATGTATTGCGCTGACTGGCCATACAGGGCCTCCATAATGACGTGCATGCACCTGTGCACCAAGCTCGGTGAAATCCCGGACAGGTTCTCACTCGCCGCCTGGAAGGACCTCGTGGCTTAAAGGTCCACTTCTCTTCACTTCCTATACATACTATCTATCCCTCCCCGGCTCGAAACCGCGGTTTTTGCACAGCGGCACCAGCGCTGACATCCCTTCTATCCTGAAATGTCTCCTCAGCTGGTTCCAGACCTTCACCGTGGACTGCACCACCAGGCTCTCTGAGTGTTTCCTTGGCGCCATTGACAATGCTGCCATCCCCATAGCCCTCAAGCTGGACCCCCCCCACAGAATTCTTCCTCCGTCCTAACCCATTCTGCTGCCTCTCCTTTCCACCACCGCCTCACCTTCTCCACGTTCGCCGCCCAATAATAGTGCAACAGGCTCGGCAAACGCCAACCTTCCCTTCTGCCTCTGACTCTGTAACAGGGTCCTCTTAACCCTTGGCACCTTCCCCACCCATGCAAAATCTGAAATAATCATATCCAGTTTTTGAAAGAAGGCCTTCGGTACAAAGATCGTGAGTGTCTGGAATCTGAACAGGAACCTTGGCAGCATGTTCTACTTCACCACTTGGATCCTCCCTGCCGAAGTCAAGTGCAGCATGTCCCACCTCCCTCTTGTCCAATGCCTCAATAAATGCCTCCAAGAGATGTGGCACTAGATCCGTCACGGACTCCTTATAGAATTCTGCCGGGTAACCATCGGGTACCGGGGCCTTCCACATCATACCCCTTATACTGTCCAATATCTTCCTAAGCCCCAAGGGCTCTTCTAACGCCGGCCTCTTCTCTTCCTCCAACTGTAGAAACACCAGTTCATCTAAGTACTGTCCCACGTTCCCCTCTTCACCCCCCCCCCCCCCCCCCCCCCCTTCCCGGGTCTGCCCTGTACAGCTCATTGTAATAATCCCTAAACGCCTCATTTATCTTCCCCGATTCCGACACCACATCCCCTGACCCAGTCCGTATCTTCAGTATTTCCCTGGATGTGGCCGCATTCGTAGCTGATGCACTAACATTTGACTCGCCTTCTTCCCGTATGTGTACTGCACCCCTCTTGCCCTACGCAGCTGTCCTACCGCCCGCCCCGTCATCAGCCTATCAAATTGCCCCTGTAATTGTTTCCTCCTCACCAAACCCTTTGTGATGGGTGCCCTCGAGCACTCTCTACCTACATCCAGTATCTCGTTCGTTAGCCGTTCATATTCCTCCCTCCTTTGCCTATCCGCATGTGCCTTGAACGAGATAATCTCCCCCCGGACCATTGCTTTTCGTGCTTCCCAAAATGTGGCCGCTGACACCTCCCCATTTTGCTTCAATTCTACACAATCTTTAATCGCAGCCTGCACTTTATCGCAAAACCCTCTATCTGCCAACATCCCCGAAACGAGCCTCCACCCCAACCTCTGCTCCCATCCCAATCTAAGCCGAATCTCCAGCCAGTGGGGCACATGGTCTGAGATAACTGTCCCCGCGCACTCTGCCCCCTCAACCCTGACCAAAATCTCCTGGCTCACCACAAAAATGTCCATTCTTGAATACACCCTATAAACATGTGAGAAAAAGGAATACTCCCTTCCCCCTGGGTTCTTGAAGCAACACGGGTCCACCATACCCATCTTTTCCATAAACCCGCCCAGCTCCTTTGCCATTCATATTCTACCCATTGGTCTGGGGCTCGATATATCTACCCTGGGCTCTAGGACACAATTAAAATCTCCTCCCATAATCAACTGGCGCGTGGCAAAGTCTGGGATTGCTGCCAGCAACCCCCTCATAAAATCTACATTGTCACAATTCGGTGCATATACATTCACAAACACAACCGGCATCCCTTCTAACACCCCACTCATAATCATATACCTCCCACCCAGGTTGCTCACTTCCTTTGCACTCACAAACCCTGCTCTTTTACTCATCAAAATGAATGAAATGAAATGAAAATCGCTTATTGTCACGAGTAGGCTTCAATGAAGTTACTGTGAAAAGCCCCTAGTCGCCACATTCCGGCACCTGTTCGGGGAGACTGCCGCAACAAAATGGCCACCTCTCTTGACCTTCTCCCCACATCAGGATAGGTGTGTGGTGCACGAGGAGACCTGTGAATCACGTCCACATGTTCTGGACGTGTCCAAAATTGAGGGGGTTCTGGCAGGGGTTCACGAACGTAATGTCCGAGGGCTGGGGGTGAAAGTGGCTCCGAGTCCAGTTTTCTCCGGCACTGTTGACCACACCGGATGGTGTTACTGGTGACGCTCACCGCCTCTGCCACCTGTGCCCAGGCACGGTGAATGGCAGCTGCTGGCAGCCTCCTTCCCGAGCCGGAGTACAGGGTCAACCGCCTCTCCTCCACCGCGTCCAGAAGGGTCTCCAGCTCGGCATCCGTGAAACGTGGGGTCGTGCGTCTTGCTGCCATCTTGTTGGCTGGGATGGTGTGTGTGGGGAGTGTAGTGTGTATATGTAGCTGCAGCTTGTCAGCCTCCTGAATGTCAATCGCAAATCCAGCACCGTTTCTCATTGGAATCGATTGTTTTCCATGTGGCGCCGGTGCTAGCCCCTCAACGACCGCTGAATCGGTCCAGGTATGGCGCCAGTTTTGCTATCGTGGAACTCCACGAATCCTGTGCAGGTGTCAACACTTAGTCTCAGGCACAGAGAATCCAGCCGCTCACATCAGGGTTTGTTTCTTTTTCAGGTATAATTTTTAGTTTGTGGATTGCATGGATGTAGGATAAATGATAGCACCTGGTTTCAGAAGCTGGCAAAAAAGAGCTAAAATAATTCAATTCGAAGCGTGGCCTGCGTGTTTCCTGATGGTACAGGGTGGCCCACAATGGGAAACTCCAAACCCGCTGCCGGCCGGGGGCGCACCGCGCTGGAAACCGGGGCTAGCAAGACGGAGAATCCCACCCCTTAAATCTCTATCTGAGACATTCCAGGGATGCCACGGTTGCCGTGGGGAAAGGTTGCAGGCAGGTATTTTTCGAGGGGTCTACCTTTGTGATTTCTCACAGAACAAGTTGGCTTTAAACTGAGTTAATTTGGGAGAGGTTTTGTGACGGGCAGAAAGGGGGTCTGCTAAGAGATGAAAGGAACTGGGACCAGTAGCCGAGGGTTATCAGAAATCAAAGGTGTTTTCTGATTTAAAGCCACTGCACAGGGATTGCAAGTGACACCCATGCTTGATCAGGGGGGAGAGGGGGGGGCGGGGGGGGGGGGGGAGACCACAAGTTGTGAGGTTCTGAAAGGGAGTTTGAAAGTTATCTCGCCCAGGGGTTTTCAAACTCAGGACCATGATCCGCAGGTGGGTCGCAGGCTGGTTTCGGCATTCCCGATCGCGGGAGGAACGCCCAATGGCCGTGACCAACTTCTAAAAATGCCGGCCGCGACGGACTTTTGAGATTGTTGGACATCCCGCGCATGTGTGACGGACCAAAGAGTGCACAGGCCCAGAGCCAATCAAGGTGGACCGCCTCCTCATGACATCAGCACGCTGTCCAGGGCCAGTCTTGTTCAGGAAACAACAGAGTCCGCCCACTGGAAGCGGCGGCTGAGAGCAGCTCACACTGATGTCACGTATTCTGTGCACAAGAGATATTCCTCCACTTTGCAGTTGCCAGCAGTGCTGGTGTGAGCTCCAGGGCCTCTGGTGAACAACACATGAAGAAGAAGAAGCTGAAATCCAGGAACAAAGCAGCATAAAGATGATTACGTGAGGTATGCGCTATTAATTGTGCCACTGCATGTGTGTTATATGCAGGGAAACACTGGCAAAATAAGGTTTAAAACCCTCAAAACTTCAAAGACATTTGAAGGCAAAACATGGCATGTTCAAGGACAAACTTTTTCATTCTTTTCAACAGATGCAGTGTGATCTTAAATCATCAGCTGATGTCATTATCAGAAATGCAATTTTGAATAACAAAGCAAGTGAGATCATGAGGACCAAGCAGGCTCACCTGTCACATTAACGGTAAGTGAAAACGTTGGGTCGAGAGGGCAGCACAGTGGCACAGTGGTTAGCACTGGGACTGCGGCACTGAGGACCCGGGTTCGAATCCCGTCCCTGGGTCACTGTCCATGTGGAGTTTGCACATTCTCCCCGTGCCTGCATGGGTTTCACAACTCAAAAGATGTGCAGGTTAGGTGGATTGGCCACGCTAAATGGCCCCTTAATTGGAAAAAAAATAATTGGGCACTCTAAATTTATTTAAAAAAAAGAAAATCGTGGGTCACAAAGGTTGGCCAGTGTGGGTCGTGAAGGTTGACCAGCGTGGGTTCTGAAGGATGGCCGGTTTGTAAACATGGGTCCCGGGCAAATAAGTTTGGAAAACACTGATCAATCCGGCTGCAGGTGGAAAGACCCCCAATAACTTTCATAACTCAGAGAATAACGGAACACTGGGGATAATCAAAGTGAATTCTGGAGAGTTTTGGCACACCTTGATTTGATCCCAGGACAAGTGAGCTGACTGTATCTCTACTGATGTTAATCCAGTTCCCCTCACATTGTCACTCAGGAACCCCTCAAGAACCTGTCAAATATGGAGGAACTCTTAGGTAAAAATAAAAGTAGAATGGGGAGTGTCCTGTTGAAATTTCCACTTTAAAATATTTGTGCTTGCGAAATATGTTAAGTTTGATTTGCAATTGTTTTGGTGAACGTTTCTGCAGTAAAGGTTTTTGTTTCAAACATTAAATTTTGTGAGTTAATTCTTTCAATTCACAATCTCCTTTACAATGCGTAGAAGGGAGGGCCAACAGAGTCTGCAAGTTCAGCCATGTCCCACAGAGTGGTCAGTACAACATTGACACTAACATGAATATTCAATAAAGAGAGAACGCAAACGCATTGTTTCTTTCACAATAAAGAAATTTCCCTAACTCCCTTTAACCATCAACGCATGGCAACCATGAGGCATGTCAGTACATTTAGCTTCCTGACTGACCTACCCTCAACAAATAGCGATGATGTACAAATGTATAAAGGGAAACTAATGAAACGTGAAATATTTGGAAGTGAAATTTAAATTTGAAAAACATCTTCTAAATCAGACTTGTGTTAATGGTAATGGGGTTGGCCAGCAAAGATACTGCTGCGATGCTGAGCCATCCTGTATTTCCAGGAGGCCCTTTCATTGTCCTATCGTACTTGCTGCATTGTCTCCCAGACATGGCACCAAAACACTTTGGGTTAGATTCTCTGATTTTGAGGCTATGTCCGGAAGAAGTGTCTAGTTTACAATGGAAAAATCGGCGAGGCCCCAGCACCGACTCTCCAACCAGTGAGGGACTAGCAACAGCGCCACGTAAAACACACGGCCTTCACAAAATCAATGGGCGGGGAATTGCCGAGTCTGTGGCAGTGCATGCGCATGGCGACGACCTGCAGCGGTCGCAGCGTACAACATGGCGCGGCCACGGGTGGACACTACCTGCCAGATAGTGCCCTCTGGACACCACCAGGCAACTCCCTACCAGCCCTCTCTGAATCTCCCCCAGCCAGCAGCACAGCGCCGTCACCGCCCCCCCCCCCCCCCCCCCCCGAGCTGGATACAGTCCGCAGCCGCCGTGCGGGGTTCACGAAAGCTGAGAGAAAACGCGGTCAGGAACTCGGCCCATGGGAAGAGGGCCTTCGGGTAACGTCCCGAGGCGGTCCCAACGGCGTGCACCGTAATCCTCGAACATGCCATTTTGGAGGGGACAGGGCACCCGAAAACAGGCGCCGCCCCCGATTCGGTCGTAAACAGGGATTCTCCGCCCGATCGCCGTTTACGATATCGACGTCGGGCAACGGAGAATCCCGCCCTTTATGTTTTAATTGGAGTTGCGTGAAAGCTGCAAAAAGCAAGAGAGCACAAGTGGCATGTCATGGTTAGAATACTGCCCTCGCTAATTCTTTTCCCCCAACAGCATGTTACTGACTGTATATCCATTGATGTTAATCCAGCTCCCTCACACTGTCACTCAGTAACCCCTCCCCCAGCCCCCTGTGTTACTGACTGTATCTCTATTGATGTTAATCCAGCTCCCTCACACTGTCACTCAGTAACCCCTCCCCAGCACCCTGTGTTACTGACTGTATCTCTACTGATGTTAATCCAGCTCCCTCACACTGTCACTCAGTAACCCCTCCCCAGCACCCTGTGTTACTGACTGTATCTCTATTGATGTTAATCCAGCTCCCTCACACTGTCACTCAGTAACCCCTCCCCCAGCACCCCGTGTTACTGACTGTATCTCTATTGATGTTAATCCAGCTCCCTCACACTGTCACTCAGTAACCCCTCCCCCAGCACCCTGTGTTACTGACTGTATCTCTATTGATGTTAATCCAGCTCCCTCACACTGTCACGCAGTAACCCCTCCCCCAGCACCCTGTGTTACTGACTGTATCTATACTGATGTTATTCCAGCTCCCTCACGCTGTCACTCAGTAATCCCTCCCCCAGCACCTTGTGTTACTGACTGTATCTCTATTGATGTTAATCCAGCTCCCTCACACTGTCACTCAGTAACCCCTCCCCCAGCACCCTGTGTTACTGACTGTATCTCTATTGATGTTAATCCAGCTCCCTCACACTGTCACTCAGTAACCCCAGCACCCTGTGTTACTGACTATCTCTATTGATGTTAATCCAGCTCCCTCACACTGTCACTCAGTAGCCCCTCCCCCAGCACCCTGTGTTACTGACTGTATCTATACTGATGTTATTCCAGCTCCCTCATGCTGTCACTCAGTAATCCCTCCCCCAGCACCCTGTGTTACTGACTGTATCTCTATTGATGTTAATCCAGCTCCCTCACACTGTCACTCAGTAACCCCTCCCCCAGCACCCTGTGTTACTGACTGTATTTATACTGATGTTAATCCAGCTCCCTCACACTGTCACTCTGTAACCCCTCCCCCAGCACCCTGTGTTACTGACTGTATCTCTATTGATGTTAATCCAGCTCCCTCACACTGTCACTCAGTAACCCCTCCCCCAGCACCCTGTGTTACTGACTGTATTTATACTGATGTTAATCCAGCTCCCTCACACTGTCACGGGAGGGACCCCCCTCACTCCCGAAGACATACTTTTGCTTGTTGAACTATTGTTTGATATCTCTGCTCCCTGGTTAGTACTGAACTCTAAGTGTGCGTTGCAGCTATGTGGTAGTCACCACTAGCAGTATTACATGTATTACGGTAAGTCATGTATAGTAGAGGTACATGGGTAAATCCCTGCCTGCTGGCTTCGCCCAGTAGGCAGCGTATAAATGTGTGTGCTTGCCGGTGCTGCAGCCATTCTGGTTCCAGCTACAGGAGGCACGACATCCTTGCGCAATAAAGCCTCGATTATTCCACTACTCTCATCTTTGTGGTAATTGATAGTGCATGAATTTATTGAGCAAAGATTTTTAAAACGATGGATCTTCGCATCAAGCCTGATCACCTGCAGCTGAGCCCTGAAGCAGCCAACGCTACGTTCGCTTTTGACCACTGGCTAGCCTGCTTCGAAAGCTACCTCCGAATATCCGCTGCGGAACCCTCGGATGCACAGAAGCTCCAAATCCTTTATTCACGGGCGAGCCCTGACATTTTTCCTCTCATCTGGGATGTGCCCACTTACTCCGAAGCAATGGAGCTCCTGAAGGGATATTACGTTGGGCCAGTCAATCAACTATACGCCAGGCACCTCCTGTCCATGAGACAGCAACTCCCCGGGGAGTCTCTGGACAATTTCTGGCGTGCCCTGCATATCCTGGGGAGGAACTGCGACTGCCAGGCAGTTTCGGCAGTCCAGCACACAGAACTTTTAATCCGAGACGCCATCGTTATGGGCATGAGGTCTGCGTACGTCCGCCAGCGCCTACAGGAAGGGGGTACTCTTGATCTTGCGGAAATCAGACAGCTCGTGAACACGTTAACAGTGGCCTCCCGTAACGTCCAGTCGTACGCCCCCGACCGCTCGGCACCCTCATGGGCATCGTGGGCCCCACCAGCTGCCGACTCCAGCTCACCGCAAGTCTGCGCCATGCGGCAGCCAGCCAATCCCGGGAGGCCCAAATGCTATTTTTGCGGGCAGAATAAACACCGGCAGCGCTGCCCGGCGCGGAGCGTAACCTGCAGTGGATGTGGATAAAAGGGACACTTTGTTTCCGTTTGCCAGGCCTGGTCATTCGCCATTGTTTCTAGGCCCGGCGTTCCTACAACCCCCACGTGTGACCCAGGGGCAGCACCATTTTCCTCCTTGCAACCCTCGTGCGGCCCGTGGGTGCCGCCATCTTCTTCTCCGCAGGCCACATGCGGCCCGTGGGCGCCGCCATCTTTAATGCCGCCCGCCATGTGCACCCCGTGGGCGACGCCATCTTCGGCGCCATTTTGGACAGTGCCTCAGGACCCCTGCTCGTCTGGAAGCTCGTCTGGCTATTCATCGCCTGCCGCTATCTCCACCACCACTGACCAGCCCCAGGCCTCCCAGCATCTGCTGCAGCTCACCTCGATCACCCTGGACCAGTCCCGGCCCCGCAGCCTCGCGACAGCAATGACAACTGTGAAAATCGATGGGCAAAAGATGTTCTACCTTTTTGACTCCGGGAGCACAGAGAGCTTCATCCACCCCACGACGGTAAAGCGTTGCTCCCTCGCGGTACACCCCGTTACCCAGAAAATCTCCCTGGCCTCTGGATCCCATTCCGTCGAAATCCGGGGTTACTGCATCGTGACCCTCACCATCCAAGGCATAGAGTTTAGCAACTTCTGGCTCTACGTCCTCCCCCACCTCTGCGCTGCCCTGTTACTCGGCCTGGACTTCCAGTGTCACCTCCAAAGCTTAACCTTAAAATTCGGCGGACCCCCCCCCCCCCCCCCTTCACTGTCTGCGGCCTCACGACCCTTAAGGTCGATCCACCTTCCTTGTTTGCGGACCTCACCCCAGATTGCAAACCCGTCGCCACTAGGAGCAGACGGTACAATGCCCAGGACAGGACCTTCATCAGGTCGGAGGTCCAACGGCTTCTGCGGGAAGGCATCATTGAGATTAGCAACAGCCCTGGAGAGCCCAAGTGGTCGTAGTAAAGACTGGAGAAGCACAGGATGGTCATTGACTACAGTCAGACCATCAATCGGTAGACGCAGCTCAACGCGTACCCGCTCCCACGCATATCTGACATGGTCAGTCAGATTGCGCAGTATCGAGTCTTTTCCACGGTGGACCTGAAATCTGCCTACCACCAGCTCCCCATCCGCCCGGAGGAACGCCAATACACTGCGTTCAAAGCAGATGGCCGCCTCTATCACTTCCTTAGGGTTCCCTTCGGCGTCACTAATGGAGTCTCGGTCTTCCAACGTGAGGTGTACTGAACAGTTGATCGGTACGGACTGCGGGCCACCTTCCCGTACCGAGGTAACATCACCATCTGCGGCCACGATCAGCAGGACCACGACGGTAACCTACTAAAATTTCTCCAGACTGCCAACTCCTTAATCTCACGTACAATATAGAGAAATGCATGCTCCGCACCAACTGCTTAGCCATCCTTGGCTGTGTCGTGGAAAATGGAGTTCTAGGGCCTGACCCCGACCGCATGCGCCCCCTCATGGAACTCCCCCTCCCCCACTGCCCCAAGGCCCTGTAATGATCCCTGGAGATTTTCTCCTACAATGCCCAGTGGGTCCCTAACTATGCGGACAAGGCCCACCCACTCATTCAGTCCACAGTTTTTCCCCTGACGGCTGAGACCTGCCAGGCCTTCGACCGCACTTAGGCAGCCAAGGCCATGATGTACGCGGTCGACAAGTCCCTCCCCTTCCAGATCGAGAGTGATGCATCGGACGTAGCTCTGGCCGCCACCCTCAACCAGGCAGGCAGGCCTGTGGCCTTCTTTTCCCGCACCCTCCATGCCTCCAAAATCCGGCGCTCCTCTGTCGAAAAGGAGGCCCAAACCATTGTGGAAGCTGTGCAGCATTGGAGGCATTACCTGGCCAGCAGGAGATTCACTCTCCTCATTGACCAATGGTCGGTTGCTTTCATGTTCAATACAGTAGTCCCCCAATACTGCGGTTCGCGATATACGGTGGGGGGGGCTTATGGACCCCAACTGTCAGCTTCCCTCTCCGGATCAAAGTGAGCCGGCCGCTGAAATTGACACTGCCGGCTGATTGGAGGGAGATTCAGTGAGAGAGGAGCAGCGTTCCTGGTAAGTTTCTGTGGGTTTCCTAATATGAAGTAAGGGAACTAGGTGGTGGGTTATGCAGATTCTATTCATATAGTTTCAAGGACCAGGAGAAATTGATGCTGTCAGTTTATTATAGCAATCAAACATGCAGCCACTGCTGCATATTGGCTCTGCAACTTTTTTTTTGGACCGGAAGCATTGGATAAAACCTTCGATCAGAGTTCTGATAAGAACTTACTTTAGTTGACTGCATAATTAATACATTATGCTACCATAAGTTAAATATAAGTTAAAGTAAGAAAGTAGCACTTCTAAATTTATTTAAAAATCTATGCATGCGCTTCCCATTGTGAGTCTACGGGGGTCTGATCTCTCCCCCCGCCCCCCGTAGACTCACAATGGGAAGCGCATGCATAGATTTTTAAATAAATTTAGAAGTGCTACTTTCTTACTTTAACTTATATTTGACTTATGGTAGCATAATGTAATAATTCTGCAGTCAACTAAAGTAAGTACTTATCAGAACTCTGATCGAAGGTTTTATCCAATGCTTCCGGTCCAAAAAAAAAGTTGCAGAGCCAAAAAACCCCCATCGTGGATATCCGCGGCTCGGAATGCAACGTGGGTGGCTGTCTTGGACCCCAACACCCGCGTTATAATGGGGGACTACTGTAATACACAGCGGGGCAAGATCAAAAACGATAAGATCTTGAGGTGGAGGATCGAGTTCTCCACCAATAATTACGAGATTTTGTATTGCCCCGGGAAGTTCAACGTGCCCCCTGACGCTCTATCCCGCGGTACATGTGCCAGCGCACAAGTGGACCAACTCCGGGCTCTCCACGATGGCCTCTGCCACCCGGGGGTCACACGTTTTTTCCATTTCATCAAGGCCCGCAATCTGCCCTACTCCATTGACGAGGTCAGGACTGTCACCGGAGACTGCCAGTTCTGCGCAGAGTGCAAGCCGCACTTCTACCGGCCAGATCGAGCGCACCTGGTGAAGGCCTCCCACCCCTTTGAACGCCTCAGCATGGACTTCAAAGGGCCCCTCCGCTCCACCGACCGCAACACGTACTTTCTGAACGTGGTCGATGAGTACTCCTGATTCCCTTTCGCTATCCCATGCCCCGATATGACTTCTGCCACGGTCATCAAAGCCCCCACAGTATCTTCACTCTGTTCGGTTTCCCCACCTATGTCGACAGCGATCTGGGATCCTCTTTTATGAGCGATGAGCTGCGTCAGTTGCTGCTCAGCAAGGGCATTGCCTCGAGCAGGATGACCAGCTACAACCCCCGGGGAAACGGGTAGATGGAGAGGGAGAACGGGGCAGTCTGGAAGGCCGTCCTGCTGGTCCTGTGGTCTAAAAACCCCCGGTCTCCCGCTGGCAGGAGGTCCTCCCCGACACGCTCCACTCCATCCGATCGCTCTTCTGCACCGCAACTAATGAGACCCCTCACGAACGTGTGTTTGCCTTCCCCAGGAAGTCCACCTCCGGGGTCTCGCTCCCAACATGGCTGACAGTTCCTGGACCCGTCCTGCTTCGGAAGCATGTGCGGACCCATAAGTCGGACCCTTTGGTTGAAAGGCGTGTCCACCTCCTACACGCGAACCCGCAGTACGCCTACGTGGCGCACCCCGACGGGCGCCAGGACACAGTCTCCCTCTGGGACCTGGCACCCGCTGGATCCCCGGCCATGGCCCCCGACCTGACTCCCCCCCCCCCCAACCCTCCCTCCGGTTGCCTCATTCACCCGTGCGCCACTCACCCTCCCCCCAGTGAACCTCACCACAGCCCCCGCCCCAGGAGGATCCGTCCTCCCACTGGTTCCACTCAGGGGTGACGAAGACAAGGACAACACGCTCCCGGAGTCACAGGTGACCAGGTCTGCACCAGGACTGAGGCGATCGCAGAGGAGGATCAAGGCCCCCCCCCACAGACTGAACTTGTAAATTTTGTTTCCACCCCCCCCCCGCCGGACTCTTTTTTTAACAGGGAGTGAATGTGGCAGTCACCACTAGCAGTATTACATGTATTACGGTAAGGCATGTATACTAGAGGTACATGAGTAAATCCCTGCCTGCTGGCTCCGCCCAGTAGGTGGCGTATAAATGTGTGTGCTCGCCGGTGCTGCAGCCATTCTGGTTCCAGCTACAGGAGGCACAACATCTTTGCTCAATAAAGCCTCGATTATTCCGCTACTCTCGTCTTTGTGGTAATTGATTGTGCATCAAGCCAGGAATGGGATCGTACTGACTCACAGCTTCCTCCTCAGCCGGGAATTTTACCAACCCTTCAGGATTGCCCTGGAGTGTTCAGGAATTAAGGATTAATCACCAAGACTAAACCACTGGAATAAAAACCATAGAGAGATTAAAGAATGTTTATTATTTTCCTTAAACGCCTTTAGTTAGAGATATTTGGCATAGACAGGGAGTCCAGTCAACCGGGCAGGACAGTTTTACAGTTGGGAATGTCATGCAGTGAAACCTCTAGGAATATGCCCAGTCAGAGATGGCAACACTGTGCAGACACTGGTTATAACACAGAAGAAAGGCTTCTTCCAGCCACAAGCCCAAGCAGCCATCAGGCTGTTTGTAGCATACAACAGAGTAGAATGTTTCTCTCAGAGGGCTAACGATTCCGAAAAATCAAACGATTTTGCCCCTTGCACCCTTTTCCCAATGATCCCTTCAGTGTGCTGATCTGAAACATAGCTGGCAAGCGGGCTCCCTCTGCTGGCCAACAGAATGTTGACAGAAACACCAGTCAGCACACTGCCGAAGCATTTGAAGCAACTGTCCATTTTGACTCTGCCTTTGGGAGTGGGCTTGAAAGCAATATACCTTTCAATTGTGTTTTTGGATGATGTGCGGGTGATTTATTCAGATGCCCGGCCCCTTTCAATTGTTTGGTGCACCTATGCCTGGTAATTTAAAGGGGCCAACTTGTACTTGGCTTGTGCAGGCGCTTTGGGGGGTTACTGCCCAGTTTAGAGGGAACATTGCTTGGATGGGCCTTCGGTATCAATGCCTCAGTAACTGGGAGCACTGTGTCAGTCAGAAATTGTGGGACATCAGAGCAAATTGGCCATCCCCTCCTTTACTGTGCAGGTGATAACAGCTGCAATTATACAGCTCCTTTGATAAGTTAACACACAGGAGCATTATGAATCAAAATTTAAGCCACATAAGGAGATATTTGGTGATGTGAGTTTTAATGTAGGAAACAGAGGTAGAGGAGCAGAGAAATTTAGGGAGGAAATTCCAGCGTTTGGGGTCTGGGCATTTGGGGTCTGGGCAACTGAGGCACAACCACCTGTCGTGAATGTATAATACGTATAATTCACACTGTGTATCATTGTGTCCTTGTGGGCTCCATCTGTGAGCTGTTGCGTGGCTCTGCCCACAGGGGGAGATGAGGAGCATGTACAGGGCACCACCCTTGGCTCTGCCCATGGCCCCTCCCACTACCGGAAGTATAAAGTGCTGCGGCCTTGTGAGCCTGCCCTCAGTTCTTCTGGTCGCAGGCAGGCTCAGTTGTAAGTCGATTAAAGCCAGTTTACTTCTACTCGTGTCTTGAGTGAATTGATGGTCGCATCACCACCAATGCTGGAGCAATTAAAATTGGGAATGTGGGAAGAGTGCAGGTAGCTTGGGTTGTAGGACTGGAAAATGTTACAGAGAATTGGAGGATGGAGGCACGGAGGAATTTGAAAGCAAGGAGGAGAATTTCAAAGTCAAGGAGTTGCCTAACTGGGTGCTCAGGTAGGTGAGAGAGTACAGGTGTGAACAGTGAAAGGGACTTGGCGCGAGTTGGGTTATGGGCAGCAGAATTTATGGCGGGTAGAACGTGGGAGTCCAGCCAGGAGGACATTAGAATAGCCAAGTCTAGAGGTAACAAGGGCAAGGATGAGAGTGTCAGCAGATGGGCTAAGGTAGAGGTGTTGTTACGGAGGTGGAAATAGGTGATCTTAGTGATGGAATGAATATGTGGTCTAAAGTTCATCTCGAGGTCAAGCTCAAGGATGGCGTTTACGCCGAGGGAATGAAGGTTATGACAGGGACTGAAGATAATGGGCGGGATTCTCCGACCCCCTCCGGCAGATGGGAGAATTGCCGGGGGTCGGCGTGAATCCCGCCCCCGCCCCCCTCCCAATTCTCCCGCCCCCCCCAAAAACCGGCCCGGGATGAGCCGCGTCGCCCGCCTTTGAGAATGGCAGAGACCGGCGCGACTCAATGGGCCCCAGGGCAGTCCGGATTCTCCGGCCCGCGATAGGCCGAAATCCCGCCCGTTCTATGCCGGTCCCGCCGGCGTAAATTAGAGTTCGTCCCTGACCAGAGGGACCTGGTGGCGTGGGCGGGCTCCGGGGTTCTTGGGGGGGTCGCGGGGGGATCTGGCACCGGGAGGTGCCCCCACGGTGGCCTGGCCCGTGGTCGGGGCCCATCGATCCGCGGGTGGGCCTGTGATGTGGGGGCACTCTATTCCTTCCGCACCGGAGGGCGTGGTCATCTGCCATTCCCGGTCTTTAAGTGAATCCCTCTGTGCATGTGCAGGGATGAGGCCAGCATGAGACTCGCGCCGGCCAGCGGAGGCCCTTCGGCACCGGTTGGCGTGGCGCCAGGCCCATATCCTGCCGGCCGGCGGGGCGCCAACCACTCCGGGGCGGGCCTAGCCCCTGAAGGTGCGGCCCGACACCAAAGTAGGTCACGCCACTCCGTGCCGCCGAGACCCCCCGCCCCGCCGGGTACGGGAGAATCCCGCACAATGACTTCAATCTTCTGAATAATTAGTTGGACAAAATCATTTCTCACCCAGTCCTGGATGCCAGCTAAACAATTTGGAGACAGTGGAGGGATTGAGAGAGGTGGTGATGAAGTAGAGTTAGGTATTGCTAGCATAGGTGTGGATGATGATGCTGTGTTTTTTGAATGAAGGGTAGCATATAGATGATGGGTAAGGTAAAATCATAGAATAGAATCATAGAATCCCTACAGTGCAGAAGAAGGCCATTCGGCCTATCGAGAGCACTCTATCTAGGTCCAATCCCCTTCCTATTCCTTCAAACCCATCCTAAGGGGCAATTTAGCATGGCCAATCCACCTAACCTGCACATCTTTGGACAGTGGGAGGAAACCAGAGCACCGAAAGGAAACCCACGCACACACGGGGAGAACATGCAAACTTTACACAGTCACCTGAGGTCGGAATCAAACCCAGGTCCCTGGCGCTGTGAGGCAACAGTGCTAGCCACTGTGTCACCGTGCCAACCCAAATCCAGAGGTAAGTGTGGAAGTGTGAAGAGAAACAACTGGAAGCTATTCTCTGGCTACAACTGGAAGAATTCAACCAGGTCAGTGCAGTCACACCCAGCTGGTGACAGCGGAGAAGTGTTAGTGGAGGATGGTGTTGTCAACTTATGTCAAAGGCAGCAAACAGATTGATAAAGACGAGGAGGGTTGGTGTACCTTTGTCTCAGTCACATAGGATGTAATTTGTGACCTTTACTGAAAGCCATTTCTGTATTTTGGCGGGGTGGAAACTTGATTGGAGGAGTTCAAACATGCATGGATTTCCCAGAGTGTATAAAGTTTTGGGAGGCGACAGATTTAGAAAGGATTGGGAGTGGATAGGGAGGTTGGAGATAAGTGGTTGTTTAGAAGTTGCACAACATCATACATGACAACACAGATAGCATTGTGGCAGTATGACTCGGGGTATTACGGTACCTGGGAGTGTGAGCTGCCATTGGTGCAGAGGACTCGCTGCCCATTGGCCCAGGTATCGTGTGCTTCTTAGCCCGATTGGCTAAGAGGAAGGTAGCTCCACCTACGAGGCAGGGTATAAAAACCTGTGTCCCCGGCAGCCAGCCATTCTCCTGTACGTCTGCTGCCGGGTTCACTTCTTGCTATTTAAAGACTTTCGTTCGGACTTCACCTACGTTTCCTGTCCATTGATTGTGCATCAATTTAATTAGCAAGATTTTAAAGGATGGAGCTTCGCGTCAAGCCGGAGTGTCTTCAAGTCAGCCCGCACGCAGCAAATGCAACAGTTACCTGAGCACAGCCGAAAACGTCCCGACGAGGGAACAGGAATTACACATCTTCCACTCGTGCGTCAGCACCGCCGTGTACACGCTCACAGAGGACACGACAGACTACGACGCGGCTATGGACTTACTTAAAGGACATTTCATACGGCCGCTGAACCGCTCGGCACTTACTAGCCACGAGGCAGCAGATACCTGTTGAGTCCCTGGACGAATTTTACCGGGCCCCCCTCGTGCTGGGGAGGAACTGCGGCTGCCCACAGGTGTGTGCTGCTGAGCATACCGAACTTCTGATCCGAGACGCCTTCGTTGCAGGCATGCAGTCCTCGTAGATCCGCCAAACACTGTTGGAGAGAGAAACCTTAAGCATCATGGAGGCACGGGCCCTCGCCTCCTCCCTAGACGTTGCGAATTGTTAACACTCGCGCGTACGCCCCCAAGCGCGGAGCCCCCCTGGGCAGCGTGGAACGCGACCTCTCTCACCCCCACGGACTCGGACCCCCCCCAGGCCTGCGCCGCAGGGTGCCCCGAAAAACCCGCAGGTCCCCGCTGCTGTTTCTGCGGCCAGGCAAAGCCGCTGCTCGGCCCGTTCTGCAAACTGCACGGGCTGTGGTAAGAAGTGCCACTTTGTGGCTGTTTGCCAGTCTAAAGCGGTCGCTGCGGTCCCAAGCAGCGACCGCGGGTCCTCCCCCCCCGCTCTCCTCAGGGGCCCCGTGAGGCCCGCGGACCACGCTGCCCCCATCCCCCGCCGCCACGTACAATCCCTGGGCGCCGCCATTTTGGACCCCCGACTCCACGTGCGGGGAACGGGCGTCGCCATTTTGTCCACCCCCCACCATGTGCGGCTGACGGGCGCCACCATCTTGGATCAGCACCGAGGACCCCGCAGGTGACTACTCCCTGCCTGATGACGACTCTGAATATCTGCCACGACTCGCCTCAGTCACATTGGACCAATCGTGGCCTCGTACCCTCTCCACAGCGACCACGAAGATTCTGCTCAACGGCCACGAGACAAGCTGCCTGCTGGACTCTGGGAGCACAGAGAGTTTTGTCCACCCCGCCACGGTAAGACGCTGTGCTCTTCCTGTTTACCCGGTTAAACAAAAAATCGCTCTGGCCTCCGGTTCTCATTCGGTACAGATCACAGGGTGCTGCATAGCGGTCCTCACGGTCCAGGGGAGGGAGTTTAAAAACTACAGACTCTACGTCCTCCCTCACCTCTACGCGGCCGCACTCCTGGGGTTAGACTTCCAGTGTAACCTCCAGAGCCTAACGTTTAAATTTGGCGGCCCTATGCCCCCCCTCACTGTCTGCAGCCTCGCGTCCCTCAAGGTTGATCCCCCCGTTCTTGTTTGCAAACCTCACCCCGGATTGCAAACCTGTCGCCACCATAGCAGACAGAACAGTGCCCAGGACAGGACTTTCATCAGGTCCGAGGTTCAGCGGCTTCTGAAGGAAGGGGTCATCGAGGCTAGTAACAGCCCCTGGCGAGCACAAGTGCTGGTGGTAAAGACCGGGGAGAAGAATAGGATGGTCATAGACTACAGTCAGACCATCAACAGGTTTACGCAGCTAGACGCATACCCTCTCCCACGTATCTCCGACCTGGTCAACAGGATCGCGCAGTACAAGGTCTTCTCCATGGTGGACCTCAAGTCCGCCTACCATCAGCTCCCCATCCGCACGAGTGACCAAAAGTACACAGCGTTCGAGGCGGATGGGCGGCTCTACCACGTTTTAAGGGTTCCCTTCGGTGTCACAAACTGGATCTCGGTCTTCCAACGAGAGATGGACCGAATGGTCGACCAATACGGTTTACGGGCCATCTTCCCGTATCTCGATAACATCACCATCTGCGGCCATGACACCAACCTCCGAAAATTCCTCAGAACCGCAAAACTCCTGAACCAGATCTACGACAAGGACAAATGCGTGTTTAGCACTGATCGTCTAGCCATCCTTGGCTACGTAGTGCGTAACGGAGTGATAGGCCCCGACCCGGAACGCATGCGCCCCCTGTTGGAGCTCCCCCTTCCCCACTCCCCCAAAACCCTCAAGCGTGTTTGGGCTTCTTTTCATATTACACCCAGTGGGTCCCCAATTACGCAGACAAAGCCCGTCCCCTCATCCAATCAGCCACATTCCCCCTGTCGATGGAGGCCCGCCAAGCCTTTAGCTGTATCAAAGCGGGTATCACAAAGGCCACGATGCGTGCTATTGACGAGTCCCTCCCATTCCAGGTCGAGAGCGACGCGTCCGATGTAGCTCTGGCGGCCACCCTCAACCAAGTGGGCAGACCCATGGCCTTCTTCTCCTGTACCCTCCACGCTTCCGAAATCCGCCACTCTTCGGTCGAGAAGGAAGAACAGGCCATAGTAGAAGCTGTGCGACACTGGAGGCACTATCTGGCTGGCAGGAGGTTCACCCCCATCACAGACCAACGGTCAGTGGCCTTCGTGTTCGACAACGCACAGAGGGGCAAGATAAAGAACGACAAGATCTTGCGATGGAGGATCGAACTGTCCACCTACAACTACGACATCTTGTATCGTACTGGGAAGCTAAACGAGCCTCCCGATGCCCTGTCCCGCGGCACCTGTGCCAACGCACAAGTGGACCGCCTTCGAACCCTCCACGCGGACTTCTGCCACCTGGGGGTCACCCGCTTCTTCCACTTTATAAAGATCGCAACCTGCCCTACTCCATCGAGAAGGTCAGGACAGTAACTAGGGACTGCCGCATCTGCACGGAGTGCAAACCGCACTTCTACCGCCCCGAACAAGCGCATCTGATAAAGGCTTCCCGCCCCTTCGAACGTCTCGGCATGGACTTCAAAGGTCCCCTCCCCTCTACCAACTGCAACACATACTTCCTCAACGTGATTGCCGAGTACCCCCGCTTCCCGTTCGCCATCCCCTGCCCCGACACGACCACAACGACCATCATTAAAGCCCTACACACCATTTTCTCCCTGTTCGGATTCCCCGCTTACATTCATAGCGATAGGGGGTCCTCCTTTATTTTTATTTTTTTTTGACAATTTTTAAAATAATTTTTGTTCAAGTTTTTCAATAACAAATTTTCTCCCCACAATTTAAAACAAACAAGGCGTGTTTCCACACCAACACAAGAAAAGAACTCACCCCCCCAAAATAAATAATAACAAAAAACGAACAGCAATACAAGAAAGAAGAAAATAACAACATAGCAAACCCACCGCCGCAAAAACAAACCCCCAAACTCCCCCCCCCACAAGTTGCTGCTGAGACCAACCACTCTCTAACCCTTCGCCAGGAAGTCGAGAAAGGGCTGCCACCTCCGAAAGAACCCCTGTACCGACCCCCTCAGGGCAAACTTCATCCCCTCCAACTTGATGAACCCAGCCATGTCGTTGATCCAGGCCTCCGAACTCGGGGACCGCGTATCCGTCCACTGTAACAGAATCCTGCGCCGGGCTACTAGAGACGCAAAGGCCAGAATGCCGGCCTCTCTCGCCTCCTGTACTCCCGGCTCCGAAGCTACCCCAAAGACCGCGAGGCCCCAGCCCGGCTTGACCCTAGACCCAACTACTTCCGACAAAGTCCCCGCCATCCCCTTCCAAAACCTCTCCAAGGCCAGACAAGCCCAAAACATATGGGTGTGGTTCGCCGGGCCTCCCGCACCTGTCTTCCCCTCCGAAGAACCGGCTCATCCTTGCCCCTGTCATGTGAGCCCCATGCAGCACCTTCAGCTGAATTAGGCTGAGCTGTGCAGAAGAGGAGGAGGAATTCACCCTCCCCAGGGCGTCCGACCACGTTCCATCTTCAATCTCTTCCCCTAGCTCTTCCTCCCACTTCGCTTTGAGCTCTTCTACTGAGGCCTCCTCCTGCATCAGTTGGTAAATAGCCGAGATCTTTCCTTCACCGATCCATGCCCCCGAAAGCACCCTATCTTGCACCCCCCTTGGCGGCAGCCGCGGAAACTCCTCCACCTGCCTCTTAACAAATGCCCTGACCTGCATATACCTAAAAGCTTTCCCAGGGGGAAGGTTCCACTTCCCCACCAGCTCCTCCAGAGTCACGAACTTCCCATCCAGGAAGAGGTCCCCAAACTGTCTGATGCCTGCCCTGTGCCAGCTCCCAAATCCCCCACCCGTTCTCCCTGGCGCAAAACAGTGATTGCCCCGTATCGGGGCCCAAACTGAGGTCTTCACTTCCCCCCTATGCCGCCTCCACTGTCCCCAGATTTTAAGGGACGCAACCACCACCGGACCCGTAGAGTACTTTGCCGGGGGGAGTGGAAGTGGGGCCGTCACCAAAGCCTCCAGACTCGTACCCGCACAGGATGCCACCTCCAATCTCTTCCATGCGCCACCCTCTCCTTCCGTCACCCACCTGTGAATCATCGCCACGTTCGCCGCCCAATAATATCCACACAGCTTGGGCAGCGCCAGGCCCCCTACCTCCCTTCTTCGCTCCAAATACCCTCCTTACTCTCGGGGCCTTCAACTTATTCACCCTTCTGAAAAAAGCCTTTGGGATCAATATGGGGAGGCACTGGAAAAGAAACAAAAACCTCGGGAGCACCGTCATCTTAATCGACTGGACCCTGCCCCCCAACGAAAGCGGTAGCGCGTCCCACCTCCTAAACTCCTCCTCCTACTGCCCCGCCAGCCTCGAAAAGTTAAGCCTAGGCATGGCCCCCCAGGTCCTAGCCACGTGGACCCCAAGATACCTAAAGCTCCCCTCAGCCCTTCTCAACGGCAGTTCCCCTATCTCCCTCTCCTGACCCCCCGGGTGCAGGACAAACGGCTCACTTTTCCCCACATTGAGCTTATAGCCCAAAAAGTCCCCAAACTCCTCAAGTATCTTCAGCACCTCTGGCATCCCCTCAGCCGGGTCCGCGACATACAGCAGCAGATCATCTGCGTACAGCGACAACCGGTGTTCCTCCCCCCCGCACAATCCCCCTCCAACTCTTCGAGTCCCTCAGCACCATGGGCAGGGGCTCAATCGCTAAGGCGAAGAAGCAGGGGAGACAGGGGGCACCCCTGCCTCGTCCCCCTGGAAATCCGAAAGTCCACCAACCTCCTCCCATTCGTCACCACATTCGCCACTGGGGAGCTGTACAGCAACCTCACCCAGCTGATGAACCCCTCACCAAACCGAAACCTCCGCAACACCTCCCACAGGTAACTCCACTCCACCCTATCAAAAGCTTTCTCTGCATCCATGGACGCCACTATTTCTGACTCCCCAGCTGCCGGCGCCATCATCATGACATTAAGGAGCTTCCGCACGTTAGCATTCAGTTGTCTCCCCTTTACAAACCCCGTTTGGTCCTCATGAATCACCGTTGGGACCACATCCTCCACCCTCCTGGACAGCACCTTTGCCAACAACTTGACATCTACATTAAGGAGCTGTTGGAACCAACAATTCTACGGACACGTGCTTGTAGGATTAGAATAGCGGTTTTAATATACTCACAACAGAGCCAGCCTATTAGCCATTGAACTTTCGGTGAACTGGCCGGCTGACCATGTGGCACTGATCTTTATACAGCAGCTTCCGGGGAGGAGTCCTGGGCAGAGCCAAGGGAGAAGCCCCGTACAACTCGAGCATTCCCAGAGCTACTCCCCCTGGAGGACAGGTAGTGCAACTGCACTTACAATATAGACACATGTATATACAGATTATAATCCGGTGTGAATCACATTCACCACAGGAGCGAGATCGGCCTGTAAGACCCACACTGAAGGGAGTCCTTGTCCCGCTTCAGGAGCAAAGAGATAATTGCCCTGAACATCGTTGGGGGCAGAGCCCCCCCCCCCCACCCCCTCCCTAGCCTCATTCAGGGTCCTCACAAGCAGAGGGCCCAGCAAATCTGAACATTTCTTGTAAATTTCCACCGGGAACCCGTCAGGTCCCAGTGCTTTCCCTGTCTGCATACTTCCCAACGCCTCCACCAGCTCCTCCAACTCGATTGGGGCCCCCAAACCCTCCACCCCGCTCGTCCCCTACTCTTGGGAACTCCAGCCTATCCAAAAAGCGGTCCATCCCGCCTGCTTCCCTGGGGGGCACCGCCCAGTACAGCCCCTCGTAAAAGGATCTGAACACCCCATTGATGTCCTTTCCACCCCGCACCAAGTTCCCTCCTGCATCCGTGGCTCCCCCAATTTCTCTAGCTGCCTCCCGCTTCCGGAGCTGGTGAGCCAACATCCGACTTGCCTTCTCCCCGTACTCATACACCGCCCCCTGCGCCCTCCTCCACTGCGCCTCCGCTTTCCGGGTGGTTAAAATGTCAAACTCCGCTTGGAGATTGCGCCGCTTACTCAAAAGCCCCTCCTCCGGGGTGTTTGCATATCTCCTATCCACCTTTACCATTTCCTCCACCAGCCTCTCCCTCTCGGCCCTCTCCCCCCTCTCCCTGTGCGCCCGAATAGATATCAGCTCCCCTCTGACTACTGTCTTTAGCACTTCCCAAACCACCCCGGCTTGCACTTCCCCATTATCATTGGTTTCTAGATACTCCTCTATGCCCCTACAGATCCGCCCGCACACTTCCTCCTCTGCCAAAAGCCCCACAGCGGGCGCTGATCCTTCCCCTCCCCAGCTCCAGATCCACTAAATGTGGGGCATGATCAGAAATGGCTATCGCCAAGTACTCCGCCCCCACTACTCTCGGGATCAGCGCCCTGCTAAGCACGTAAAAGTCAATCCGGGAGTACGCCTTATGAACATGGGAGAAAAAGGAGAACTCCCTACCCCCCGGCTCCAAAAACCTCCAAGGGTCCCCCCCCCACCCTCCCATCTGATCCATGAACCCCCTCAGCACCAAGGCCGCTGCCGGCCTCCTGCCTGTCCTAGACTTCGAGCGGTCCAGAGCCGGATCCAGCACCATGTTAAAGTCCCCACCCAGGATCAATCCCCCTGTCTCCAGGTCCGGAATCAGGCCCAGCATTCGCCACATGAAGCCCGTATCGTCCCAGCTCGGAGCATAAACATTAACCAAGACCACCCGCTCCCCCTGAAGTCTCCCACTCACCATCACATATCGACCTGCACTATCCGCCACCACTTTGGACGCAATGAACGACAGGCTCTTACCCACCAAAATTACCACCCCACGGTTCTTCGCATCAAGCCCCGAGTGAAGCACCTGTCCCACCCAACTTTTTCTTAGCCTCACCTGATCCGTAACCCTGAGGTGCGTCTCCTGGAGCATAGCCACATCCGCTCCCAACCCCCTCAAGTGAGCCAAGACCCGGGGTCGCTTCACCGGACCGTTCAGCCCCCTCACGTTCCATGTGACCAGCTGAACCTGGGGGGCCATCCCCCTACGCCGATCAGCCATAGCTCTTCCTCAACCCACCACGCGCCCAGGGAATCCCCCCAGGCCCGCTCCCCACGGCGGCAGACCCCCCCTCCCAACCCCCCCCTTCACCATCCATTCCCTCACAGTCCCTGCAGCAACAACCCGGCACCCCCCCCCCTTCTTCCTCCCCCCCCCCCCCCCCCCCCCCCCCCAAAGCTAGGGCCCCCCCTAGCTGCGTTACCCCTAACATTGTGCTTCCGTGAGTCAGCTGACTTCTGCTGACCCCGGCTACTCCCGTCATAACCACCCCCCCCCCCCCCGATGCAACACAGCCACCAATCCCTCCCTACCAGCGCCAGCCTCGCCCCCAATTCCTCCGGCGCGGGAAAGCCCGCACTTCCAACCCGATCTCCGCCCCTCAACCCAATACGCGGGAAAAAGACGGACACATGACCCATCGGGACCCCAAACTACTCCCCAACCCACCAGTGGACAAAACAAAAAAAACACCACAGTAAATAAACAACAGCCCAGAAAACAACCCCGAAAAAACCAAAATAACGAAAACGAACAGGCAACATCAATCAGCAAACACAGCCAATATAAACGACAGGATACCCAGGAGTGCAAAGCCTCCAAACAAAGTAGATTTTCCCCCAGCCCCCCAGTCCTCATCCAAGTTCTCAGCCTGGACAAAAGCCCAGGCCTCCTCCGGAGAGTCAAAATAGAGCTGGCGGTCCTTGTAAGTGACCCAGAGGCGAGCCAGCTGTAGAAGGCCAAACTTCACCCCCTTCCTATGAAACACTCCCTTCGCTCGATTGAAGCCAGCCCTTCTCTTCGCCACCTCCGCGCTCCAATCCTGATAAATCCTAACGTCCATGTTCTCCCACCTGCTGCTCCTCGCCTTCTTCACCCATCTCAACACGCACTCCCGGTCAACCAAGCAGTGAAAACGGACCAGTACCGCCCTGGGCGGCTCGTTCGGCCTCAGCTTCCGCTGCAGCACTCGATGGGCGCTCTCCAGCTCCAGGGGACCACGAAACGACCCCGCACCCATCAGCGAGTTCAACATTAGGACCACATAGGCCCCCAAATCCGAGCCTTCCAGCCCCTCCGAGAGGCCCAAAATCCGCAGATTCTTCCGGCGGGAGCGGTTCTCCATCTCCTCCATCCTCGCCAGCCATTTCTTGTGCAGCGCCTCTTGCGACTCCACTTTCACTGCCAGGCCCAAAAGCTCATCCTCGTTGTCCGAAGCCTTTTGCTGTAGCTCCCGAATCTCCACGGCCTGGGCCGTCTGAGCCGCCACCAGCTTGTTCAGCAAGGCCTTAAACGGCTCCAAGATCTCAGCTTTGAGCTCCTTGAAGGAGCGCTGAAGCAGCTCCTGCTGGTCCCACACCCACAGCTGCCACGCTGCAGCTACTTCCCTGCCCGCCGCCATCTTGCCTTTTCTGCCTCTCGCCTTCCTCTGCTGTAGAGCCAACTTTTGGACCGCTCCACTGCGAGTCCAGTCCATCCACCAGTCGCTGGGCACATTGGCTGTGTTTCCCCCCCCCGGGGAAAAGTTAAAAAAAGCACCGTTGCGGGCTCTTAAAAAAGCCCGAAAGTCCAAAAAAAGCGGGAGCTGCCGAACGTGCGGCTTAGTTCCGCATCGCCGCCACCGGAAGTTGGGTCCTCCGTTATGAGTGACGAGCTGCGTCAATTCCTGCTCAGCAGGGGCATCACCTCCAGCAGGACGACCAGTTACAACCCCAGGGGTAACGGACAGGTCGAGAGGGAGAACGGTACGGTCTGGAAGACCGTCCTGCTGGCCCTACGGTCCAGAAATCCCCCAGTCTCCCGCTGGCAAGAGCTCCTCCCAGACGCCCTCCGGTCACTTCTCTGTACATCCACTAACCAAATGCCTCACGAACGCCTTCTTGTTTTCCTCAGGAAGTCTTCCTCAGGGACCCCGCTCCCGACCTGGCTGGCTACCCCCGGGCCCATTCTGCTCCGGAAGCACGTGTGGGCGCACAAGTCGGATGTGTTGGTCGAGAGTCCAGCTTCTCCACGCGAACCCGCAGTACGCATATGTGGAGTATCCTGACGGCCGACAGGACACGGTCTCCCTACGGGACCTGGCACCCGCCGATCCCGGCCACCCCTCCCCCTACCCTGGCGCTACCCCCCCCAAACCCCCCCAACCCCACGGCAGGCATCCCCTGCCTGCCCCACCGACACCTTTACACGCGTTGCCTAGTAGACAGGACAACCCTCCCCCAGCCTGGCCCCCGCTAACTTCTAGCTAGGGCTACGGACGCAGCCGCAAGAACAGGATCATCGCTCCCGGAGTCACGGACGACCACCACTCCAACGTCACCGGCACAGCTCCGCAGGTCACACAGGATGTCCAAGGCAGCCGATCGGCTGATTGAATCCATGTGAACTGTTGATGGACTCTTGTTTTTGCTTGTTCTCTATTTTTTTTCCATTGTCCAAACGGTACATAGTTACTGTGTTTTGACTCAACCCTGTAAATAGTTGCGGGCCAGTGGGCAGCCATCAGTGAAATGGTACGATCCAACATCTCTAGTCATACTACCAGTCTCTTATATACTCGCACGGGACACCCCCCCCCCCTCCCTGTCCGCATTCCCCGTACCCTACCCCCCCCCCCCCCCCCCCCCGGTTCCTTTCTCAACAAGGGTATTACGGTACCTGGGAGCATGAGCTGCCATTGGTGCAGAGGACTCACTGCCCATTGGCCCAGGTATTGTGTGCCTCTTAGCCCGATTGGCTAAGAGGAAGGTAGCTCCACCTACGAGGCAGAGTATAAGAACCCGTGTTCCCCGGCAGCCAGCCATTCTCCTGTACGTCTGCTGCCGGGTTCACTTCTTGCTAATTAAAGCCTTTCGTTCGGACTTCACCTACGTTTCCTGTCCATTGATTGTGCATCAAGCACAAGGTTAAAAAATGCTGGAAATGCTCAGCAGGTCAGGCAGCATCTCTGGACAGAGAAACAAAGTTAATGTTTCAGGTCAGTGAACCTTCATTAGAACTGATTGATCTCAAGCATTAACTTTGTTTCTTTCTCTGCAGATCCTGTCTGACCTGCTGAATATTCCCAATTTACTTTAGATTTACAGCATCTGCAATATTTTGCGTTTGTAGATAACACAGTACAAGCCTGTAGACAGACTCCCGGGTCTGTGCACGCAGTGTAGACACAGACTCCCGGGACTGTGCACGCAGTGTACACACAGACTCCCAGGGTCTGTGCATACATTGTAAATACAGACTCGTGGGTCTGTGCACACAGTGTAAACAGTGTTTCCCGGATCGGTGCACACAGTGTAAACACAGACTCCCGGGTCTGTGCACAGTGTAAACACAGACTCCCGGGTCTCTGCACGCAGTGTAAACACAGACTCCCGGGTCTGTGCACGCAGTGTAAACACAGACTCCCGCGTCTCTGCACGCAGCGTAAACATAGATTCCCAGGTCTGTGCACACACTATAAACACAGACTCCTGGGTCTGTGCACACACTGTAAACAGACTCCTGGGTCTGTGCACACAGTGTAAACACAGTCTCCCGTATCGGTGCACACAGTGTAAACACAGACTCCCGGGTCTGTGCACAGTGTAAACACAGACTCCCGGGTCCCTGCACGCAGTGTAAACACAGACTCCCAGGTCTCTGCACGCAGTGTAAACACAGACTCCCGGGTCTGTGCACAGATTTACAGCATCTGCAATATTTTGCGTTTGTAGATAACACAGTACAAGCCTGTAGACAGACTCCCGGGTCTGTGCACGCAGTGTAGACACAGACTCCCGGGGCTGTGCACGCAGTGTACACACAGACTCCCAGGGTCTGTGCATACATTGTAAATACAGACTCCCGGGTCTGTGCGCGCAGTGTAAATACAGACTCCCGGGTCTGTGCGCGCAGTGTAAACACAGACTCCAGGGTCTGTGTACGCAGTGTAGACAGACTCCCAGCACGCAGTGTAAACAGACTCCAGGGTCCGTGCACGCAATGTAGACACAGACTCCCGGGTGTGTACATGCAGTGTAAACACAGACTCCCGGGTCTCTGCACGCAGTGTAAACACAGATTCCCAGATCTGTGCACACACTGTAAACACAGACTCGTGGGTCTGTGCACACAGTGTAAACAGTGTTTCCCGGATCGGTGCACACAGTGTAAACACAGACTCCCGGGTCTGTGCACAGTGTAAACACAGACTCCCGGGTCTCTGCACGCAGTGTAAACACAGACTCCCGGGTCTGTGCACGCAGTGTAAACACAGACTCCCGCGTCTCTGCACGCAGCGTAAACACAGATTCCCAGGTCTGTGCACACACTATAAACACAGACTCCTGGGTCTGTGCACACACTGTAAACAGACTCCTGGGTCTGTGCACACAGTGTAAACACAGTCTCCCAGATCGGTGCACACAGTGTAAACACAGACTCCCGGGTCTGTGCACAGTGTAAACACAGACTCCCGGGTCTCTGCACGCAGTGTAAACACAGACTCCCAGGTCTCTGCACGCAGTGTAAACACAGACTCCCGGGTCTGTGCACAGTGTAAACACAGACTCCCGGGTCTGTGCACGCAGTGTAAACACAGACTCCCGGGACTGTACACGCAGTGTAAACACATACTCCTGGGTCTGTACATGCAGTGTAAACACAGACTCCCGGGTCTCTGAACAGTGTAAACACAGACTCCCAGGTCTCTGCACGCAGTGTCGACAGACTCCCGGGTCTGTGCACAGTGTAAACACAGACTCCCGGGTCTGTGCACGCAGTTTAAACACAGACACCCAGGTCTCTGCACGCAGTGTAAACACAGACTCCCGGGTTTGTACACGCAGTGTAAACACAGACTCCCGGGTCTCTGCACGTAGTGTAAACACATACTCCTGGGTCTGTACATGCAGTGTAAACACAGACTCCCGGGTCTGTGCACACAGTGTAAACACAGACTCCCGGGTCTGTGCACGCAGTGTAAACACAGACTCCCGGGTCTGTGCACGCAGTGTAAACACATACTCCTGGGTCTGTACATGCAGTGTAAACACAGACTCCCGGGTCTCTGCACACAGTGTAAACAGACTCCCAGGTCTCTGCACGCAGTGTGAACAGACTCCCGGGTCTGTGTACGCAGTGTAAACACAGACTCCCGGGTCTGTGCACGCAGTTTAAACAGACTCCCAGGTCTCTGCACGCAGTGTAAACACAGACTCCCGGGTCTGTGCACGCAGTGTAAACACAGACTCCCGGGTCTCTGCACAGCATAAACACAGACTCCCGGGTCTCTGCACGCAGTGTAAACACAGACTCCCTGGTCTGTGCACACAGTGCAAACAGAGTCCTGGGTCTCTGCACACAGTGTAAACACAGACTTCCAGGTCTCTGCACGCAGTGTAAACACAGACTCCTGGACCTGTGCATGCAGTGTAAACACAGACTCCCGGGTCTGTGCACAGTGTAAACACAGACTCCCGGGTCTCTGCATGCAGTGTAAATGCAGACTCCCGGGTCTCTGCACAGTGTAAACACAGACTCCCAGATCTGTACATGCAGTGTAAACAGGGTCCCGGGTCTGTACATGCAGTGTAAATACAGACTCCACTATCATAGGTCTGTTCATGCACCATCTGAACATTGACTACCAGGTCTGTGTATACATTGTTTGATCATCTGTGTGGTGTACACTGTACACAGCTGCTGTGAATAGAGAGAGGTCAGGGTATGTACAATAGACAGAGAATTAAATGATACCACACATTAGATTTAATTGAACGATTTATTGGCACAAGTCTGTTGGACAGAAACACCACAGTTATGGAATATCACTGATCAACCTTGTTAATTAGAGAGCTTTTGCTGTTTCCAAGGCAGAAGGACTGGCTCTCAGAGACAGGTTTGTGAGCATTGGGAGTTCCAGGAGAATGATTAGGAGCTTGGCCCATGTGCTATTTTGCTTTAGGGTTGCCAAACATTCAGGTTTGCTCTCGAGTCCCTGTGCATTCTGGGTAAAACAATAACTCCACCCCCTCCTTTCACATGAATGTGGTTTTAGATGGGACGTTGGAGATGGGATTAAATGGCTATTTGACCAGGTGAGGCTTTGGAGGTGGAACATGGTGTGGTGAAACCATCAGGAGCAAGCATCGAAGCACATCCAAAGAACAAAGCCTTCCCGCTAAGTATCACACTTGACAGTGGCATATTGTAACAAAGCCACAGTGGCTGCTGCATGGTCTCCCATTGTCTAGACCGGCTCAACGGCAGGTTGAACCATAGCCCTCAGAATGGATACAATTCCTTGCCCTCACCATCACTTGTCAGGACCTTTCTGGTCTAACACATCCGCTGTAACTCGTGCTGGAGAGTCCCTCTACCCCCAAGTGCTTGTTTTGTGTGGAAGCAATTTTACAGGGGTAAATGGACACGTCGAAAGGTCCAGTAAGACATGCCATGCCAGAGGTATGTTGATCAGACCTGCTTCTCAATCCGGGGTCCTGATATATTTTTGTCTATGCTACTGTATTGACCATTGTACGTTGTGTGTGAAGTATGTTCGGTGTTGTCAGATGCTCAGCAGCTGAACTTGTGTTCCTAAAAGGGACCACTGCTGATCATGTCCCACACCTCCCCCTCCCGAAAGGCTATTAGAAGCAATTTTACTCACATTACCGTGAAGCCAGGAAGATCAGCAATGCTAATTCCAGCTTCACCATCAAACATTGGGCTGCTGACAGCTCCCATCCAATCCTCCCTCCTGATTGTGTATCCTCCGCCAGTCACCCATCCCACAAGCATTTACCCCGTCCTCTCTAACTGCCAGGTACAGATACTCCCATCTCCCACATTCCCCCCAATCCATGTGGTCATTATTTGTATGTGATGCAGAATGTGAGCAGATTAGTCCACGATGAATTTATCACAGTGTGGCCCAAACCTCTCTCGCTATTTCCAATGAGGATTACTGACCTGTGATCAGAGCTGAAAGCCCTGGCTAAATAGTTTGCATTCTGTTAATCTGGAATCTGGGAAGCTGGGCGTGTGTAGCAGCCCTAACAGTACTCCAGGCAGGCTGGGAATTCAACCTGGGAATTTCCTAATCTCAGTGCAGCAGATTCACAAATTGAGCATTTAGGGTGCAGCCTTCTTCTGGTTTATTTAAACTGTCAAATAGTGTGAACCTTGGTTAAAACTCAGCTGAAGGGCTTGCCTTAGTTTATGGACAGTGCGTGGATGTTCTTTGGTGACATCTCCCCGACGCATTCACTTTACTTCATGTTTTAATCCAACACCCATGGCTCCCAGCTTCCATACTCTGTGCCAACAGCCCATGGCTTCCCAAGTGAATAACTCAAGGGCCACGGTGTCCAAGTGCATCATGTCTTCATGTTCCAAATGTTTTTCCATTCAGCTGGCAATCCCTGTCTCGATATCATCAGGAGAGGATCAATGTTCTCTGATCCAGGCCATCAGTGCAGATGATACATTGAGAGTAGAGTAAGCTTGGTTCGTTTTGATCTGACACTCAGTCCTGGGTTGGTCAGGGCTTGGTCTGGGTTAAGCCAGGCAGGTCCCGGTTTGAGCAGTAAGCAAATGAACTCCGGACTCCGATTGGCTGGAGTCCAGGATCTGTACCCTCGGTTGTCAAACTGAGTCGGCTGTCTTTACCTGGAGAAGAGAGACAGACAGAGGAATTAAATTGGGTATTTCATTTTCCAAAATGTGAAGTTCTAGGCGGTTTCCACCGCCACCTAATCATATTATTTGAAGAGCTGTTTACTTGGCCTAATGTAGTTTTCTGCCGTATAGCCCAAGATTCAGCCAGGCTAATTTCTAACCTGTACTGAGTTAGCTGATCTCACACATGGAGCACCGCACACCGTTCGGAGCTCTATATTAGAAACAATAGTGACGCTAGAAAAGGTGGAAGAAGATTTATAAGGATGATAACAGAAACCTTATACCTCACAGGAGTCAGTAAACGCTAGGGCTCTTTCACAAGGTTAACAAAATAGAGGTCTTTAAAATCAGGAAGAGGTTTGATAGGTAGATGCAGTGATGTTTCCATTTGTCAGGAAGACCAAAGAAAAGTCACAGATATAGGATCATCATTAGTAAACCCAACCAGGAATTCAGGAGAAAATTCTTTACCCAGAATATGGAACCCATCATCATGAATGAGTCGAGATGGAGAGCATGGTACCTTTAAGGGGAAGGTGGGTAAGTAAGTATTTTATTCCACATTTTCAACGTTTTTACAATTTACAATCAAAACAACCCCCCCCCCCCCCCCCCCCCCCAAACACATTAAGCACCCCACCCCCCATCCCCCAATGGTAACCAACTCTCCAAAATGAACAAACCCCAACTATTGTAGAATCCATCATCACAGGGACCCTCCCGGGCCCAAGTCTCCAGCAGGTCCCCCCACCACACCGAGGCACAGGGTGGAGAATCTGACCTCCCACCCCAACAGGACCCGCTTACGAGCGATCAGCAAGGCGAAGGCTAAAACATCTGCCCTGCTCCCGCCTGCATCTCAGGCCAGTCAGACACCCTGAATATGGAGCGGGATTCTCTGTCGGCGGGGTTCTCCGTTTTGCCATGGCCCGGGGTTTCCTGGCGGTGTCCATTGAACCAGCCAGCGGGTCGGGGCAGAAATATGGTGCGGCGGGGCGGAGAATCCAGCCCATGGCTCCACATCCACATGGAAAACCTCTGAAATGGTGCTGAACACCATCCTCCAAAACCTTTCCAGCTTCGGGAAGGCCCAAAATATATACACATGGTTTGCAGGGCCCCTCTCACATCGCTCACAGATATCCTCCATCCCTTTGAATAGCTGGCTCATCCTAGACATGGTAAGGTGCACCCTGTACACTACCATCAGCTGTATCAGCCCCAGCCTTGCATACAAATTTGAGGCATTTATTCTCTGCAGCACCTCACACCACAGTCCTTCCTCCAGAGCCGCTCCCCGCTCTTCCTTTCACTTCGCCTTAACCCCCTCCATCGACTCATCCTCCTCCAAAACCTCCCATAAATCACAGAGATGACCCCCCCTCTCCCCCCCCCCCCCCCCCCCCCCCCCCCTCCCTTTACTAACATCACCGCCTCCAACAACGAGGAGGCAGATGCTATCGGGAAGGTCAGGAAGACCATCCTCACAAAGTCCCGCACCTGCATTCACCTAAAACATCAGCGCCAACCCAAACTTCTCACTCAGCCAGTCCGAGCTCACAAACCGCCCTCCCAGAAACAGGTCCTTTATCTCCTTAATCCCCTTCTCTTCCCATTCCCGGAACCTCGCATCTATCCTCCCTGGCTTAAACCCACGATTCTTCCTAATCGGCCTCCCCCGCCCCCAACCTATAATGCTGCTGAAACTGCCTACAGATCTTCAGCGTAAGGTGGGTCAGTATTTAAGGGAGAAAGGAACAGTAGGATATGCTGATAGGCATTACATGAAGTCAGGTGGGAGGAGACTTGTACACAACATAAATACCGCACAGACCTATTGGGCAGATTGTCTGTTTCTCAAATGTACACTTTATGCCAGTCAGTGACAATGCTACGGCTGGCCTCATCATCCTTAAGCTGGGGTAGTGGTGAGTGGGGGTCCAGTGGTGGGGTAGCAAGGGGGTTGGAAGGAGTGCATCAAAAGTCGGCAGAAGTTTCCACCCCTGATTACAATCCAGTGATTCCCCTTTCATGTGCTGTGTGGTCTTTGGGCAAAGGACAGATGAGGCTTTTGTGTGGGTGTATCTTTGCACATGCTCATGGATGTCGTGTGGGGGGAAGGGTAAATATGCATGGTTTTACTATTATTTACCCCTCCAATCAGTAGGGTTTTGTTGCATGTCCCAGATTATTAAGTGTCCAATAATTAAACAAGCACTAACGGCAGTATTCACGATATAATCTTATGAGTTTTAGCCAAAAAATTCAAACATTTACAACACATTCATAATTTAGGCCATAGAATATACCGTGATCATCTGAATCAAATTCCAATTTATCTGTTCCAATAACCACGTTTTGCACCTTTTTATTGCCCCTCTTTATGTGACAATTTGCATGTTTTTTACATAGAATTACATAGAAAGATGGTTTTCATTATGTTTCATTCAGAGTGGCCTGGGAACAAGAGGAGGCCATTCAGTCCCTCGTGCCTATACCAACATTCAATTAGGTCATAGATTATGTGTATCTCAGCCCCATCTACCCGGCTCTGTTCTGTAACCCTTAATATTCCCGCCTAATGAACATCTATCACAATTCCAAAAGCCTCTATGGCTTTTTGGAGAGAGCGCGTAATCTTCCAGCCACACTGCGCCGGAAAAGCATCTCGCTGCAGCGCACCATGGCTGGTGAAAGCCAGGAGACCCCCACTCCCGGGATCCACCCGGCTTGCAATGCCTTGCAAGGTTCAATGACATGGCCTTTCACACTGCTGGTGCCGTGTGTGTGCCCATCAGCCCCTTTCATCAATTCAGCATTGATTTGATGACATGGTGTCTTTGCATCTCCAAATTGGTGTTAAATAATTGACATGGCTGAAAAGAACATCCTTCAAATCTTTCTTTCAAGGTCCAAAGACGTCACATTGAACTGGAAACATTAACTCTTGTTTTTCTTTCTCCGCAAATGCTTCCAGACCTGCCGAGTTTTCCCAGCACTTTCTGTTTCTAGCTCAGATGTCCAGCATCCGCAAGATTTTGTTTTTACCCTTCAAACCGTGCTCTGGTGAGAGGACACAGACTGAAACATCAACTCTATTTCCAGAAACTGCCTGACCTGCTATATTTGTCCAGCATTTTCTGTTCTTCAGGCCATCTGTTTCTAACTCCCTTTCCTTGATGACGAGAATCACACTTGCTGCCTTTCCAACTCCATGCTGTGGTATTTCTCAGGTATGTGTTTGTCTTAAGTGAGGCTTCAAGGCCTCCCTTCTAATGAAATAAATCTTTCCTTCCTACTTTGTTGGAAAGCAAGTTACTGCCTGTCCCGTGCCTGTACAGCTGAAGTTAATAACCCTTTCCTACCGATGGCACCTAATAACCTCTTTCATTAAGCAGGTAGTTACAAACCTATAATTTGTCTACCTTTAACCGTTTTAAAATAGCACAAATTTCAAAAGCAAACTTTGTGACTGAACAAGCAAAGGTTAAAAGCTAACACTATTGTAGTGTGGCGAAAAATCATTGGTAGCATTTCATGAAATTACTGAGAACACAGAAAAAGGTCATAGAATCTACAATGCAAGAGGAGGCCATTCGGCCCATCGAGACTGCACCGACTCCTTGAAAGAGCACCCTACCCAAGGTCCACACCTCCACCCTATCCCCATAATCCAGTAACCCCACCCAACACTAAGGGCAATTTTGGACACTAAGGGCAATTTGTCATGGCCAATCCACCTAACCTGCACATCTTTGAACTGTGGGAGGAAACCGGAGCACCCGGAGGAAACCCACGCACACACAGGGAGAATGTGCAGACTCCGCAGAGACAGTGACCCAAGCCGGGAATCGAACCTGGGACCCTGGATCTGTGAAGCAATTGTGCTAACCACAATGCTACCGTGCTGCCCGGCTTGGTCATTTGAACTAAACCGGTTTCTGCACCCAGCGCCGGCCCTAGGGTTGCTGGCGCCCCGGGCAAGCTGAACTTCGGCGCCCTTGGGGCGGGGCGGGGCCGAGAGGGGGGCGGGGCCGAGGGGGGGGGCGGGGCCGAGAGGGGGCGGACCCGGGGGAGGGCGGGGGGAGCGGACCCGAGGGGGGGGCGGGGCGGGCGGACCCGAGGGGGGGCGGACCCGAGGGGGGGGGGCGGGCGGACCCGAGGGGGGGGCGGGCGGACCCGAGGGGGGGGGGGGGGGGGGGGGGGGCGGGCGGACCCGAGGGGGGGGGGGGGGGGGGGGGGGCGGGGCGGGCGGACCCGAGGGGGGGGGGGGGCGGGGGGATGGACCCGAGGCGGGCGAGCGGGGCGGGCGGACGGGGGGGGTGGGGGGCCGCCCTGGGGGAGTGCGGCCACACTGGGGGAGTGCGGCCACCGCGCGGGACCCGAGTCTGGCGCCCCCTAGCACATGGCGCCCCGGGCAACAGCCCGAGTTGCCGGTGCCTTGAGCCGGCCCTGTCTGCACCACACAGGCTCTTCCCACCTTGCTTCATCTAACATCTTGATTAATAAAGAAAAAACTTGCATTAATAAAGTTCTGAAGGAAGGTCATCAACCTAAAATGTTAACTCTGTCTCTCTCTCTCCACACATGCTGCCAGTCCTGCTGACTATTCCCAGTATTTTCTGTTTTTACTACATTAGATATAATGCCTTCCACAGCCTCTACTTGCCCTACAGTACCTTGCAGTCAAATAAATATTTTGGAAGTGTGTTTATTCTAATCAATCTGATTAACCCTTTCCTTACAGTGTCATGGATGAGCCCACTCTCACCTTCATCAGGTGCTAGGCTTTCCAGCAATGCTTGACGGTTGATGTCTAGGAGTGAGATTCCTGGCTGATTTAATCCCTGGTGCTATTCCAGGAGCTGGGGACAATTCAAATGTGTACTAATGCACTGAGTATAAGGTCTAGGGGAAGGCTGGAGTCCACTGCTTGATAAAGTGACTTTCACCCAAATACCTTAGATTCAGCAGGAGAGAGAAGAAAATCTGTGAATAAGGATTCAACTGTGTCTGAGTAACAGACTTGGGCTAATTAACCTAATGAACTTGCATCTCTATACCACAGTTCACAACTTTAGGACATCTCAAAGTGCTTTATAACCAAAGAAGGGCTTCTGAAGTGTGGTCACGTATGATGTTGGAATCATTACAGCCAAATTGCACATTGCAACCTCCCATAAACTGCAATACAGTATGATAAAGATCACATAGTCCATTTTAATGACATCAACTGAAGTGCAATTAATGGCCAGGGCTCACAAATACGGCCCCTCAAGTCTGTTCCACCATTCAATAAGACGATGGCAGATCATTGATCTCAATCCCACTTTCTTTTCTGGTCCACATATCCCTTGATTTCTCTGGAGTTCAATAATCGATGTCTTGAAAATACAGTGCATGGTGTTGCTGTGCAGTGCTGTGTGCGTGGGTTTCCTCCGGGTGCTCCGGTTTCCTCCCACAGTCCAAAGATGTGTGGGTTAGGTGGATTGGCCATGCTAAATTGCCCGTAGTGTCCTAATAAAAGTAAGGTTAAGGGGGGGGTTGTTGGGTTACGGGTATAGGGTGGATACGTGGGTTTGAGTGGGGTGATCATGGCTCGGCACAACATTGAGGGCCGAAGGGCCTGTTCTGTGCTGTACTGTTCTATGTTCTATGTTCACTGCTCTCTGGAGTAAACAATGGGGAGCCATGGGATCTTTTATGCTCACCTGTGAGGTCAGGCGAGGCCTCCATTTTAATATCTCATCCAAAAGGCAGCACCTCCGCCTGTGCATCACACTTTCAGCGCTGCATTGGAGTGTTTGCCCAGAAATCTGTGTTCAAATTTCTGGAGTGGGACTTGAACTTGTGATCTTTGGACTTCGAGGTGAGAGTGCTACCAACTGAAGTTAAAGAGGGGACTAAGACCTCACCCTGTATATCTTTTCTAAAATATATCAGATATCCTCAAGGCTCTTTATAAAATTTAAAAACTGGACAAAGACAATTTAAAATGGCTGAATCTATGTCTGTCTGTGACCCTCAAACTAAAGGAGTTTACCTGGCAGTACTGAAGAAACCTGCACCTTGTTACCCCTGAAGAGGCACTAACTTTGGGTGGCACAGACCAAATTCAAAGGGAACTATTCAAAAGCCATCTGCATTTCATAACTGTGGTTGGCCAATTGGAGTCTGCATGCTTGCTGGAAAAAGGACGAGTGCAACTATTCTTTCAATTCTTAATGGTTGAGACGTTTAACCATCTCAGGGTCCAAGACGAGCGATACACAACCTTCGTTAAAACCAATGTAGAAAGGAGAGATAGTGTATACAGGAGGTTGAGGGAAGTGGGGCTGGTCAAGGTGAGGGATTTGTATTTGAGGAAGGGTTCATCAGTCTGGAGGAGCTAAGGGAGAGGGTAGAGCTGCTGAGGGGGAGTGATTTCAGGTATCTACAGGTTAGGGACTTTGTACGAATGGTCTAGAGGGGGTTCCCTAGATTGCCGGGATACACCCTGCTGGAGCGACTGCTGCTTCCGGATGTGGAAGGGGAGGGAAGAATTGGGGACATATAAAAGTGGCTGGGGGAACAGGGAGGCGAGTGGGTGATGAAGATCAAGGAGAAATGGGAAGCTGAGTTGGGAATGGAGATCAATTGGGGAGTATGGAGTGAGGCACTGAGAAGGGTAAACGGGACCTCATCTTGTGCAAGGATGAGCACAGTTCAAGGTGGTGCACAGGGTGCATATGACTCGGGCAAAAATGAGTAGGTTCTTTCAGGGGGTAGCAGATGAGTGTGAGAGGTGTGGGCGGGGGCCAGCGAATCATGCGCACATGTTTTGGGGTTGTGAAAAGTTGGGAAGATTCTGGGCGGGAGTGTTCGTGGTCTTAGCCAGGATAGTGGAGGAGGGAGTGGACCCGGACCCTTTCGTGGCGATATTTGGGGTTTCAGAGAAGCTGGAGCTCATGGAGAGGAGGAAGGCCTATGTCATGGCCTTCGCCTTTCTGATCGCACAGCGACAAATTTTGCTGGAGTGGCAGTCGCCATCGCCACCGGGGGCAGCAGCTTGGTTGGGTGACCTGTACGACTTCCTGCGGTTAGAGAAGATAAAGTATGAGTTTCTTTGTTTTTAAAAAAATTTGGATTACCCAATTATTTTTTCCAATTAAGGGGCAATTTAGTGTGGCCAATCCACCTACTCTGCACATTTTTGGGTTGTGGGGGTGAAACACACGCAGACACGGGGAGAATGTGGAAACTCCACACGGACAGTGACCCAGAGCCGGGATTGAACCTGGGACCTCAGCGCCGTGAGGCAGCTGTGCTAACCACTAGGCCACCGTGCTGCCCAGATAAAGTATGAGTTAAGGGGCTCAGCAGGGGAGTTTGAGAAAAGGTGGGGGATGTTTGTGACCGTGTTTGAGGAGCTGTTCGCTGCGGGGAGGGGTGAAAAAGGAGGAAAAAATGTACAAACTATATAGTTGATTGTTGGAAAGAATGTTTCCCGGGTGTTTATTTGCTGTAACCTACTTTGACACAAGTTTGAATAAAATGCGCTTAAAAAAAAAAGGAAGAAAGAAAGGTGGGAGATGTGTGACATGGACCTCGACCGTATGTAACTAGTAATATTGCCTTGCTGGACTGCAAAGTTAGTCTGCTGTTTACCATCCGACAAGCAGCCTCATAGAAAAGGATCTCTGCCAGGCTGAATACCTGACCCCCATTTATATTATTTCTGCTGAAACTTCTGCATCATCACTTATTTTTTTTATTTTTATTTTTTTTAAATAATTTTTATTGAAGAGATTTTTTACATGAAAATATTTACCCCCCCTAACCATAGACTATTACACAATATTCCCTCTTAACAGATATCCCCCCCCCCGCCCGCTGTCCCTCCCCCCCCCTCCCCCCCCCCCAAAAAACAAACAAAGCAACAATTAACATCAAACATGAACTGCGAACAAATTTGTCCGCATTACAACCTTAAATAACCCACCACACCCGTTGTTGCCACCCCCCCCTTCCCCCCCCCCCCCCCGGGTTGCTGCTGCTGCGACCTCTGCACCCTATCTTTGAGCCAAAAAGTCGAGGAAAGGCTGCCACCGCCTGAAGAACCCTTGTACCGACCCTCTCAGGGCGAATTTGACCCTTTCCAACTGGATAAAGCTTGCCATGTCATTAATCCAAGTTTCCACGCTTGGAGGCCTCGCGTCCTTCCACTGTATCAGTATCCTTCTTCGCGCAACTAGGGACGCAAAGGCCAGTATTCCGGCCTCTCTCGCCTCCTGTACCCCCGGCTCCACCCCAACCCCAAAGATCGCTAGTCCCCATCCTGGTTTGACCCTGGATCCCACCACCCTCGACACCGTCCTTGCCACCCCCTTCCAGAACTCCTCCAGTGCCGGACATGCCCAAAACATATGGACATGGTTCGCTGGACTTCCCGAACACCTGACACATCTGTCCTCACCCCCAAAGAACCGACTCATCCTTGTCCCCGTCATATGGGCTCTATGTAGCACCTTAAATTGAATGAGGCTAAGCCTCGCACACGAGGAGGAAGAATGAACCCTCTGCAGGGCATCAGCCCATGTCCCATCCTCTATCTGCTCTCCCAGCTCCCCCTCCCACTTGGCTTTCAGCTCCTCTACTGATGCCTCCTCAGCCTCCTGCATTACTTTGTATATGTCCGATATCCTCCCCCCTCCGACCCAGACCCCCGAGAGCACCCTATCGCTCGCCCCCCTGCTGGGGAGCAAGGGGAACCCTTCCACCTGGCGGCTAGCAAATGCCTTCACCTGCAAATGTCGAAACACGTTTCCCGGGGGGAGCCCGAATTTCTCCTCCAGCTCTCTCAGGCTCGCAAACCTCCCATCTACAAACAGATCCTTCAGCTGCCTGATGCCCACCCTGTGCCAGCTCTGAAATCCCCCGTCCATGTTCCCCGGGATGAATCTATGGTTCCCTCTTAACGGTGCCTCCATCAGACCTCCCACTTCCCCCCTGTGTCGCCTCCACTGCCCCCAGATCTTGAGGGTGGCCGCCACCACCGGGCTCGTGGTGTACCTCGTGGGAGGGAGCGGCCCATGGCGCCGTTACTAGGGCCCCCAGGCTTATGTTGCCACAGGACGCCCTCTCCATTCGTTTCCAAGCTGCCCCCTCCCCTTCCATCATCCACTTGCGCACCATCGACACATTAGCCGCCCAGTAATACCCCGAAAGGTTGGGTAATGCCAGCCCTCCACTCTCCCTACTCCGCTCCAAGAAGACCCTCCTCACCCTTGGGGTGCCATGCGCCCACACGTAGCTCATGATGCTGCTCGTCACCTTTTTGAAGAAGGCCCTAGGGAGGAAGATGGGCAAGCACTGAAATAAAAACAAAAACCTTGGGAGGACCGTCATTTTAACGGACTGCACTCTGCCCGCCAGCGACAGCGGCACCATGTCCCACCTTTTAAATTCCTCCTCCATCTGTTCCACTAGCCTAGAGAAGTTCAACTTGTGGAGAGTCCCCCAGTTCCTTGCCACCTGCACCCCTAAATATCTAAAACTCTTTCCTGCTCTCTTCAACGGGAGTCTCCCGATTCCCTCTTCCTGGTCCCCTGGGTGTATCACAAATACCTCACTCTTACCCAAGTTTAGCTTGTACCCCAAAAAGTCCCCGAATTCTGCTAGCAGTTCCATCACCTCCGGCATTCCCCCTTCTGGGTCTGCCACGTATAGCAGCAGGTCGTCCGCGTATAGCGATACCCGGTGCTCCTCCCCGCCCCTTGTCAGCCCTCTCCACCCCCCTGAGCCCCTCAGTGCCATCGCCAACGGTTCAATTGCCAGTGCGAAGAGCAGGGGGGACAAGGGGCACCCCTGTCTGGTCCCCCGGTGGAGCCCAAAATACTCCGATCTCCTACCATTCGTCACTACACTTGCCGTCGGGGCCGAATAGAGCAGCTTCACCCATTTAATAAATCCCTCCCCAAATCCAAACCGCTCCAGCGTCTCCCACAGGTACTTCCACTCCACCCTATCAAATGCTTTCTCCGCGCCCAATGCCACCACTATCTCCGCCTCCCCCTCCACTGCCGGCATCATGATGACGTTTAGCAGTCTCCGCACGTTCGTATTAAGCTGCCGCCCTTTCACAAAACCCGTCTGGTCCTCGTGTATCACCCCTGGCACACAATCCTCTATCCTGGTAGCCAGGATCTTTGCCAGCAGCTTGGCGTCCACATTCAGGAGCGAGATAGGCCTATATGACCCACACTGCACGGGGTCCTTATCCCGCTTCAAGATCAGAGAGATCAGTGCCTGCGACATTGTCGGGGGCAGAGCCCCCCCCTCCCATGCCTCGTTGAAGGCTCGCACCAGCACAGGGCCCACCAGATCCGCATATTTTTTGTAAAATTCCACCGGGAACCCGTCTGGCCCCGGCGCCTTCCCCGACTGCATATGCCCAATCCCCTTGACTAGCTCCTCTAGCCCTATCTGCGCCCCCAGCCCCTCTACCAGCTCCTCTTGGACCTTGGGGAACCTCAGTTTGTTCAAGAAGCCCTCCATCCCCCCTTCCCTCGTCGACGGCTCTGACCGATACAGCTCCTTATAGAAGTCTCTGAAAACCCCATTTACTTCTGGCCCCTTCTGCACTATGTTCCCACCCCTCTCCCTCACTCCCCCAATTTCTCTAGCCGCATCTCGCTTGCGGAGCTGATGCGCCAGCATCCTACTCGCCTTATCCCCATACTCATAAATCGCGCCCTGCGCCCTTCTCCACTGTGTCTCCGCCTTTCTGGTGGTCAACAGGTCAAACTTAGCCTGCAAACTACGCCGTTCCCCCAGCAGCCCCTCCTCTGGTGCCTCCGCATATTTCCTATCCACGTCCAGAAGCTCCCCCACCAGCCTCTCCCTCTCCTGTCTCTCCCTCCTTTCCCTATGTGCCCGTATGGAGATCAGCTCCCCCCGGATCACCGCCTTCAGGGCCTCCCATACCATCCCCACCTGCACCTCCCCCGTGTCATTAATGTCCAGATATCTCTCAATACTCTTATACACCTCCTCATCCGCCAGCAACCCCACATCCAGACGCCACAGCGGACGCTGGTCTCGCACCTCTCCCATTTCCAAATCTACCCAGTGTGGTGCGTGGTCTGAGACCGCTATGGCCGAGTACTCCACTTCCCGTACTTTCGGGATCAGTCCCCTGCTTAATACAAAAAAGTCAATTCTAGAATAGACTCTGTGGACATGGGAGAAAAAGGAATACTCCCTCGCCCTCGGCCTCCCAAACCTCCAGGGGTCCACCCCTCCCATCTGCTCCATAAACCCCTTTAACACTTCTGCCGCTGCCGGCCTCCTACTCGTCCTTGAACTCGATCTGTCCAACACGGGGTCCAGCACTGTGTTGAAGTCCCCCCCATGATCAGGCCCCCTGCCTCCAGGTCCGGAATGAGGCCCAGTAGGCGCCTCATGAAGCCAGCGTCGTCCCAGTTCGGGGCATACACGTTAACCATCACCACTTTCTCCCCCTGCAGCCTACCCTTCACCATGACATATCTACCCTCTTTATCCGCCACCACCTCCGCCGCCACGAACGACACCCTCTTCCCTACCAGGATCGCCACCCCTCGGTTCTTTACGTCCAGTCCTGAGTGGAACACTTGTCCCACCCACCCCCTTCTCAGGCGGACCTGGTCCGCCACCTTCAAATGGGTCTCTTGTAGCATTGCTACATCCGCCTTCAGCCCCTTCAAATGCGAGATTACTCTCGTTCTCTTGACCGGCCCATTCAGCCCCCTCACATTCCAAGTGATCAGCCGGGTCGAAGGGCAGCCCGCCCCTTTCCCCCGCCGACTAGCCATATCCTGTCACCTGCTCGCCCCGAGTCAGCCCTCCCTTTCTGACCCGCTCCCCATGGCGATGACGCCCCCCCCCCCCCCCTCCAGTCCTCAACTTCTCCTCCCTGGCCTTTTCAGCAGCAACCCGGTGGCCCCCCCTTCCCCCCTCCCCCCTCCCCCCCCCCCCCCAGGCTAGGACCCTTCCTAGCCGCGACGCACCCTCCATAGTACTTCCGTGAGTCAGCTGGTTTACGCTGACCCGGCTGCCCCTGCCACACTCCGGCTCCTCCCGGCATGGGGGGACGTCCCCCCCCTTACCACCCCTCCTTGACCCCGCTCCAGCGCGGGAAAGGGAGCCATTGCTGACCACGCCCCTTACTCCCACCCCCCTCCCTCCTCTGCCCCGTGCGCGGGAAACCAGAGGAAAGCCCACGCTTTCGCCCTGCCCCTCCCCGCCCCTCCATCTTCAGTTCCACCCCCGTCCCCGATCTCCCACCGATAAATACAAAACAACCAAAAACCCCACAAGAAACACATACCCCCGGCACTCCCCCCCCACCCCGCCCTCCCACCATAACATTATAAATAACAGGAAAAAGAGAGAAAAAACTGGTATAGAGAACAAAAAGGGTCCAAAAATACGGCCAAGTGAAAATCCAACCAACAGAAAGCCACGTGTCCAGCTTAAAGTACCAGAGCGGCAACGACCGCCAAGTATCCCCTGGTTCTAGTTCGAGTCCAGCTTTTCTTCCTGGACAAAGGCCCACGCCTCCTCCGGGGACTCGAAATAGTGGTGCTGGTCCTTGTAGGTCACCCACAAGCGCTGGCTGCAGCATCCCGAATCTAATTCTCTTGGCATGCAGCACCGCCTTCGTCCGGTTGAACCGGGCCCGCCGCTTTGCCACCTCCGCACTCCAGTCCTGAAAGATCCTCACCGTCGAGTTCTCCCATTTGCTGCTCCTCTCTCTCTTGGCCCACCTCAGCACCCTCTCCCGGTCACTGAATCGCTGGAACCGAACCAGCACCGCCCTCGGGGGTTCGTTTGCTCTTGGCTTCCTGGCCATTACTCTGTAGGCCTCCTCCAATTCCAGGGGCGAAGGGACGGCCCCTGCCCCCATCAGTGAGCCCAGCATTTCTGCCACATACCCCTGGAGGTCCGACCCCTCCAGCCCTTCTGCCAGGCCCAGGATCCTCAGGTTTTTCCGCCTCATGCGGGTATCCATCTCCTCCAATCGGTTTTGCCATCTCAGGTGGAGTGCCTCGTGCACCTCCACCTTTCCCACGAGGACCGTGGCCTCCTCCTCCCTCACAGTCATCTCCTGCTGCAGCTCCCGAATTGACGCCTCTTGGGTCGCCTGTGCCCCCATCAGCCTGGTGGTCGTCGCGTTCATCGACTCCAGCAGCTCCACTTTCAGCTCCGTGAAGACGCGCAGGAGAGCGGCCTGCTGCTCCTCCGCCCATTTCCTCCAGTCCTCGGGTGCGCCGCCGGCCGCCATTTTGGATTTCTTCCCCCGTTTTTTTCGGGGAGCTGCTGCCGCTTTTTTTCCTGCCCCACTTCGGGTGACGACCATAAATTTGACGGGGTTCTCCTCTGGGAACCTTCCCCCACCGGGAATTGCCGTTCCAGCGCCGTTAGGGGCCCTCCAATCGGCCCGAAAACACCTTCCTAACAGGAGCAGCCAAACGTGCGACTTAGCTGGTCATAGCCGCAACCCGCATCATCACTTATAAGACTGATTTACCTCTGCATGCCAATCTTACCATGTGAAGTCAGCACCACTGGAAAAGTGCATTTTACAGCATTGGTTTTCAACCCACTGATCTATGGAAAGGAATACTCCATTGGACTGTGTTTCTGGACTCTGGAACCCATGGAAACACTCAGCGTGATTTACCAGCTAAGTTGCTTCTGAAAGGCAGTGTGGCCGGTAGATTCCTCTTCCGGGATCTACCTGGCTTGCCACGCCTCATGAGATCTAATATGATCTCATGAGAATCGCGATATGAATCCCGCCCATTGTGGCAGGATCACTATTTTGTAAATCTGCATATTATAGTGAGACAGCTAGTCTCACTCTAGTCCATTCCCCTGATTTACCTGAAGCATTGGGATCTAACCCCTTCGCTTCAGAGACGTCGGGTGAGATCTTTCAGTGCCTGCCTCCACAAACGGGGATCAGATGGAACGGCATGCATTGGGAGGGGGGTGTCCTCCCAGGGGATCGGAGGCCCTCCAGTCTTCTGGCCGGGTGGCACCCTGGTACTACTGGCACATCTGGACACCTTGACCCTGGAACCCGAGCCGTGCCAGCGTGGCACTGCCAGATGGCAGGGACGAGGGGTGCTTCTCGGTGCTGGAAACAGGACTAAATGTAGGTTCGGCAGAGCACTCCCCACTGAAGCCCCGAATGGAACCAGAGTGCTGGTAGATAGCGTGGCGTTTCTCGACGCTGCAAGCACTGAGAAACCCCCGGGTAAACGCGTTCATTACGGGATTCTGTTCCCATTCGGTTAGAACGCGCCCACTATCTCCTTCCCCTGTGGTCTCTGCATTGTAAATCTTTCTTTTCTCTATCTCTCCTTTACTGCATGAATGCAAAGGAACATTGCGACTATCCTCCTGCGTTTGAGTGTGCACAAAAAAAACTAACTCTGAGTTCATCCTATCTTAGGGGCAACACGGTGGCGCAGTGGTTAACACTGCTGCCTCACGGCACCAAGGTCCCAGGTTCAATCCCAGCTCTGGGTCACTGGCCGTGTGGAGTTTGCACATTCTTCCCGTGTTTGCGTGGGTTTCGCCCCCGCAACCCAAAAATATGTGCACGCTAGGTGGATTGGCCACGCTAAATTGCTCCTTAATTGGAAAAAATGCATTGGGTTCTCTAAATTTGTTAGAAAAAGAGTTCATCTCATCTTGAGTTTACTGCAGGGTTGTTAATAGAAGATTTGATCGCACCAAAACAGAGGGGTTGGGAAATATACCACTGCTTATAAAGGGGGAAGCAAATCAAAAACAACTTTCCGTTTGTGGTTGGGGGATGAGAGGAGAAATTAATGCTGTGTAAAATAACTCCCTTTCTGTTCATAACAATAACCTGAAAGACTAATGGTTTATGAAGAAAATTAGCATCTAAAAAACCACAGAGTACAAGCCGCAATATGGACTGAAACTCATGATAAAGAGTGATAGAGTCATTGCATTGCTGAGAAATGTTTCACAGCATTTCATTGTGTACTTTACATACCGTGAAGTTCACTCATTGTTTTCTAGGTCAATGTGACAGCCAATTTTGTACACAGTGAGGTCTCGCAATAGCAATGGGGTGAAAAACTAGTGAATCTGTTTTTGGTGGTGTTGGATGTGAGAAGGAATGTTGTCCGGAAGAACTCCAGCCTCTTGAATAGAGCAATGGGAGCTTTATGGTCCATGTGATTGAACAAGACAAGCAAGACATTTTGACAAGAAAATAGGGCCTCCAACAATGCCGTCCTCCCTCAGTGTGGCATTGAAGGTGGTGTCCTCAAGTTGTGGAGTGGGCTTAAACCCACAACCTTTGATATAGTTAATGTGGCTATTACAGTCTATGAGCAACACAGTGTAATGCACATCCCCATTAATCCAAATGGCATCTCAACCAGGGATAGGAGTCAGGTTCCCCAGATTGAAAGAATGAGAATGACAGACCTTCAATGGGGTGGACCAGGTAAATTAAACTGCAGTGTGTTGCTGAGAGGGCACGGGTTCTCTCTGACATATCCAGACAGAGAACACAGGGTTCCTTCTGTCTGACTGATCCAGGCAGAGAGGGTACAGAATTCCATATGGCTGACCCAGACAGAGAGCGCAAAGGGTTCTGTTAGACTGACCCAGTCAAGAGAGCGCATGGTGTTTCTTTTGACTAATCTCGATTTGGGGGGGGCACAGAATGCTCTCTGAACTAGAGAGAGGGCACTAGGCTCTGTCTGACGGCAGCTACCCAGGTCTCGTAGCACAATATAAAATGTTGATATAGCCTGCTGTTTGCACCCACTTCCTGCTCAGCCAGATAACGATTTATGCCGATTACATTAAGCAAAGTTCAATTAAAGCATCTCAGCGACAGATTAGAAGAACAGTGAAACCACACGCAGCGACTGGTTCACAGTGTTAGCACTCGACAGGCTTCCCAGTATGAAGTCACTATTGAGACAACTGTCTCAACTGCACTTCCTTAACCTTCGCATTTCCGCCCACTTTCTCTCATTTATCCCTCTCCCCTGGCTCCTTGCGGAGGGGTTCAATTTGACGGGCACAGGCCCCAACACTCCATTCCAGGCAATCTCACCAAATGGTTAATCTGTATCGGAGTTTGGACAGCAAGGGTGAAATCATGTGCCCTCTCCAGTGAAAAATTAAGGGTCTCATCTCACTGCCATTGGTATGTTGATATTAACCCAGCGGAGGCGTGGAGCTTGCCTTGGGACATGCACAAAGCAAAACCTGACATGTTTGCATACCGGCTCCCATCAGGAAAGGAGGGGAGCCCCAATGATCCAATCCCTGCCCTTGCTGCTGACTCCCCTCCAGTCCCCCGTTACACGCAGCCTGTGTACCTCCTCCTGCCATCTTTAACCTGGGGCCTGGGTGGGTCTTGCACTGGCAGCAGTCACCTCCTCTCCAGTGGTGCAGCCATTCAAAACAGTTGCTGGCCTGTATGTGGCTGGACAGCTCTGATATGGGAGGGGGAAATCTCGGCCCTATCCCTGATCCTGGGAAAAGGCCTGACTGTGCCTTAACAAGTGCCTGATTGGTAGGGAATACCGTTGGCCCTTCTTGGAGAGGCAACATGGCCCTTCAGTCAGTGACCAAGACATCACTGGTGGCACAAGATTCTGCCTCAAGTGTTGGCGGGGTAATCTGCTGCAGTGTGCATCGCTGCAGAGCTGTGCCAAACACATGTAATGAATAGGAGCAGAAACTGTCTCTAGATTCTCACCATCCCTTCCCCGTAAAGGAAAGAAAAGGAAATAAAGTACTTGCATTTATTAGCGTTTTTCATGACCTCAGGGTATTACATTGTGCTATACAGTCAATTCAGTACATTTAAAGAGTACTCACTCTTATGCAGAAACAAGTGCAGCCAATTTGTGGAGAGCAAACTTCCCCAGACAGCAACGTAATAAATGTCCAGATAATTTGTATTAGTGATGTTGGTTGTAGGATAAACATTGGCCAGGACACCTGGCAAACTGATGGATATTGTCTGTTTAAATCCCATTGTGGTTTGCTGTGTGGGTGATCGAACCCCATTGTGGTTTGATGTGTGGGTGATCAAACCCCATTGTGGTTTGATGTGTGGGTGATCAAACCCCATTGTGGTTTGATGTGTGGGTGATCAAACCCCATTGTGGTTTGATGTGTGGGTGATCGAACCCCATTGTGGTTTGATGTGTGGGTGATCAAACCCCATTGTGGTTTGATGTGTGGGTGATCAAACCCCATTGTGGTTTGATGTGTGGGTGATCAAACCCCATTCTGGTCTGATGTGTGGGTGATGGTATCCCATTCTGGTCTGATGTGTGTGTGATGCACACCTTTGAGGTTTGGGAGATCGTCCCTCGCCCATTATGTTGAAATTTGATCGAACGAAGGGCCACTTCGTACATATGCATAGCCTTTTGTTTAAATTCCCATGCTGTGCAGGGTCACCATAAGACCATGGCAGCAGATAAAATGCAAGTCTTTATTATATGCTTCAGTGAAGGCCTGGATGATGCCAGATCTCTTTTCACATGGTCTCTAACTCATTGTGCAGATGTTGCATAATTATTTAATGACTGGCCTTCAGAAATGTGAAGGTTAAATTTTCAATCAATTCCTTATCTGTGCTTTGAATTAATTAAGTGTTTACTGAATGCTATTCATAGCTTTAAAAGTCAATTAACATAAGGGCCTCAAATTTTGTTTGCGACCAATGTTAAAAGCATGACCTCATATTTGGACCCTCTCCAAAATTGTATTTAAGCTTTGTTGGAGAAGTCTGTACATTTACAGTGACTAAGTCTTATTTTGATGAAGAAACAGATACTCTGTATATTTAGTACAACTAACCCTTACCCTGGAGAAACAGGAACTCTCAGTTACACGAGTAACCCTTGCCCTGCTGGAGAAACCAGAATTATCTTCAGTAACTCTTGCCTTGCTGAATAAACTGGGACTCGGCAGTTACATTATGCCTATGCTTTATTTAACCATTCACAAAAGCATTGCCACAGCATCCCTCTCTGTTCTATGTTTTCCTCCCCTTCGATGTGCGGAATCGCCTACACTTTGGTTGACAGCTCAGTAGACAACATGGCTGAACTTCTGACCATGTGCTTCAGAGCTGTCACTGTGCAACCCAGTCCTTGCTTTATCTTAAAAGGATGAAAAATACTTGCATTTCTCGAGTGCCTCAGGGTGTTCAAAAGCACTGGAGAACAAATAAAGCACCGTTGAAATGTGGTCAGTGTTGCAGGGAAGTGTAGCAAGCTCCAGCAACAGCAATGAGACAAATGACATGATCATTTGTTAGTTAGTTGAGTAAGAGTAGGCCAGAACACCAGGAAGAACGTCCTTGCTCTTCGTTGAAAAAGTGTCATCGTACCATTTTCTTCCACCTGAAAGGGCAGACAGCGCCTCGGTCTCTTTCGAAAGATGGTACTTCTGACAATGTAGTGCTCCCTCAGTATTGCCTTTGAGTGTTAGCCAGGATTATGTCCTCAAGCCTCTTGAGTGGGCCTTGCGACACACAATCTTCTGACTCAGAGGTAAGACTGCTATTTACTGAGCCACGACTGGCAGTGTGTTACGAAGCACCTTGATACAACCCAGTGGCACTGCCTGATTCCAAATCCCTCTCCACAGGGGCAGTGCTCTGCCTTCTCAGCCCTGAAGTTTCTCTACTGCAGAGTTGGCACTTGTCACAGTCTGAAGTACTGAAAGTTTGTGTGAATATGATTAGTCTTGGTTTTATAGAAAGGCATGGCCCATCCACCACTTACCCATAGCATAATCAAAGTTCAACTCTGGCCTTGATTGGCTGTCTGTGTGGAGTTTGCACTTCCTCGCCGTGTCTGTGTGGGTTTCCTCCGGGTGCTCTGGTTTCCTCCCACAATCCAAAGATATGCAGGTTAGGTGGATTGGCCATGCTAAATTGCCCCTGGGTGTCCAAGAATGTGCAGGTTAGATGGGGTTACAAGGAAGGGCGGGGGAGTGATCCTAGGTAGGGAGCTCTTTCAGCGGGTCGGTGCAGACCCGATGGGTCAAATGGCCTCCCTCTGCACTGTAGGGATTCTATGAAGACAAACACAAGATGTCATAAAGACTAAACAATGGCCTGCATCTTGTGGTGAGTGGCAAAGCAAAGGCCTATGTGACTGACTGAGTTTAAAAATATGTGCCGGTGCAGAACGGTGCACAGTGGGTTAGCCCTGTTGCCTCATGGCACCGAGGTCCCAGGTTCAATCCCGGCTCTGGGTCACTGTCCGTGTGGAGTTTGCACATTCTCTCCGTGTTTGCGTGGGTTTCGGCCCCACAACCCAAAAGATGTGCAGGGTAGGTGGATTGGCCACGCCAAATTGCCCCTTAATTGGAAACAATGAATTGGGTACTCTAAATTCATTAAAAAGAAAAAAAAAATACGTGCCTACACATTCATCAGCTGCAGCAGGAACTTGTTCTCTTAGCCACAGAGTGGATCCATCGACGAGGACCCAAACTCTCAAGATCATCAAACAAAACTTCAAAATAGCTCTCAATTTCCCAAGCCTCACAATTCAAAATGGTCTGCAGCAATCCAGTTTTATATTAGTATGACCTATACATTGACGATTATACTGGTCACTTGAAAAATTAAGAGTTTATTAAATGGGGAACAATACAATAAGTCTGTGGCAAAATTACTCTCTGGAAAAGCAATATGAATACCCAAACAACCACAAAATTGCAGACCCTCGGCTGCATTCAGGATTAGCAACTGCAATCTCAACGTGAACATGGTCCGATAGCCAGGATTAAAGTCGAGACACATGGTTTGCATTTTAAAATGTTGCAGGAACATTCAAATGCACAAACAGGTGGATGCCATAAAGGCCTATCTACACAGCATATAGATATTTATTTATGGTATATATAGACAAAACATGAGTTTTGCAATCGCAGGAAATTAAGATACAAAGGCAGAAAATAGTGTTGTAAAATGACATACAAGAGAAAAAGTGCAAGTGCCCACCTTTAAATTTGTCACACTGCACCTTGAGTTAAATGTCTCTCAACTTGATATTAGACTGAATTATTAACAGACCTCACTACTGTAAACCCACAAATTTGCTACAATTTAAGTGTATTTTGTGCAGATGTGGTCGGGGTGTGACTGATCTTTTGTTTGAAATTGTTCTTTCCTGACAGTTAAAATCAGGGACGGGGTTCACCAGTCCCCAACACCGAAATCGCTTTCGACGATCGGCCGGAGAGCCCCTGTTTGCACCGAAATCGAGGGCAGCGCTGCTTCTGCGATGCTCCACCCCCTCCAAAACGGCGGACCCGCAGACTACACTGCATGCCGTATGGACAGCCTCATGACATCACCTGAGGCCCTCCCCCGATGCTCTGCCCCCGATGGGCTGACTTCCCGACGGCATGGCTCACTCATGCTATTTATTACCGTGAACCCGGCGTGGCGGCTGCGGACCGAGTCCAGCGCCGCCACAGTCGAGTGGGAGCCGTTCCACGTGCAGGGCGAGCTTTGGTGGGGGCTGGGGGATGGTCCGGGGGTGGCTCACAACAACCAACAGAACTCCTGGGACTGGCTTAGGAGCACTGACCATGACTATCCTAGATTTTTTTGTCTGTGTTGAATTTGATCAAAGCTGGGAGGAACGCCTGGGGAGTGGGTTGAGGGGAGGGGCAGCCAAGGCCCTACGACTGACCTCAATGCCATGGATCAAGTGAAGGGATGTAAGTAGGGTAAAATGGATCAGCCAGGTTTCCTGCTTCTTCTTCTTGTCTTGTGATGCTCTCAGATCCAGATGTTGGATGTGAAGAGGAGTGGGGAGCTGTTCAACAGAAACAAGCACTTGGATTTATATTGTGCCTTTAACATAGTAAAACGTCCCAAGGCATTTCACAGCAATGATTTTCAAACAAAATGTGACCCTGGGCTACATAAGGAGACAAAAAGAATGGTGGCTTGGTCACAGAGGTAGGTTTAAAAAGCGTGTTAAAGGAAGAGAGAGGTAGAGAGGCAGAGGAATTTGAGAAGGAATTCCAAAGCTGAGGGTCTTGGGAGCTGAAGGCACAGCCACCAACGTTCAAATGTTGGACATCACGGGAGCACAGTGGTTAGAACTGTTGCTTCACAGTACCAGGGTCCCAGGTTCGATTCCCGGCTTGGGTCACTGTCTGTGTGGAGTTTGCATGTTCTCCCCGTGTCTGTGTGGTTTTCCTCCGGATGCTCCGGTTTACTCCAACATGTCCCGAAAAACGTGCTGTTATTTGGACATTCTGAATTCTCCCTCTGTGTACCCGAACAGGCACCGGTGTGTGGCAACTAGGGGCTTGTCGCAGTAACTTCATTGCAGTGTTAAAGTAAGCCTACTTGTGACAATAAAGATTATTATATTATCATGGATCCCCAAGGTGCCAGAATTGGAGGAGCGAAGCGATCTCAGAGGGTTATAGGATTGAAGGAAAATACAAATGGGGGGCGGCGAGAGAGGGGTGTGCAGGGTAACTGAGAGATTCAAAAAGAAGAACAAAAATGCCAAGTTGAAGCGCTGCTGGACCATGAGTCAACTCAAGACTGAGCAAATTGCTGAGTCTCATCACATAAAGAATGGCCAATTGGATGAGGCATCACTGAAACAGCACCATGGTGAGGAATCATTGAGTTCAAGGGGAATATTGGCATGGGGAGGGTGGGTGGGAAACAGCTGACTGAAAGTCATTTCAAAGCAACTGCAATGCTTCTTTTGGAAGTCATCATAAATTAAACAGGCATATTTTTGGTGATTGCCCAACTTGGATCCTTTGACAGCAGCCAGTTGCGTGACTAATGGTAACTTACGCCTGGCTTCCATTCCCCTGCTTCTTGTTTACACCTCTGGAAAAAAAAGATCATACAGCAATTTTTCAAAAGTCACTAAACAGCTTGAGCCATAAATCCCACAGAGCTTCTATTAACAGTACGAGCAGCTTCGAAACTGCCCCGTTAGGTTTCCCGCTCCCAATTCCGGCACACAGGCCCTTCTTTACCTGTTTGAGTTCCATAAACACACATATGTTGGCCAGACATTCCCACTCGTTCTCTCTGAGAAATTCCAACCATTTTAGCCCTCACAGTTGTCAGCTGGCTCTCAGATGGATTCTGAGCCACTGTGGTGCTAAGCTTTATGGAGGCTTTAATGCAGAATGCAGATTATTTTTAGCAAGGACTTTGCTCATGGCACCGGTATTTTGAAAAAAAAAGCTCCCTTCACATCAGACAGAAAGGTTGAATGATGAATAAGTTTCTCAGTCAGGGTGATATCAATCCACTTTTCTTTAAAGTCCAACAATCAAAATGAAGCACTCTCTGGTGGTCAAGTGAGTTAACCAAATGCTGCTTCAATTGTTGACTTACTGTGCCAAGGGCCAGGAAATAACAGCTGTGGTACACTGTGCTAATGATTGGCGGCATCCCTGCCATTGAGCCATGGTTAATGGTTTCTGGGTCAAAGTCCTGGAACTACCCTGCTAACCATCGGCAATAGGCTTTCGTCAAGTCTGTGATGGAATACTCCCCACACGCCTGGACGACGGGAGCTCAAACAACACCGAAGTTCAACATCATCCTGCACAGAACAAATTGATGTCCCTGGATGCTTCATACATTGCCTCAGTTAGCGGTGCATTGCTGCAGCATGTACAATCTCCAGTATGCATTGCAGCAACTCTGTAAGGGTGCTTTAACAGCACATCTCTCCTCTATGATAATCATCTAAAAAGCCAACAGCAACAATGCCTTGGAAACGCAGACACCTTCAAGACCTTCTTGCATCTTGCACATATCTCACCATTGCTTCATCGTTACCGGGGAAAATCCTGGAATGTCCCACCTAACCACAATTGGAGGAGTACCTACACGACATGGACTGCAGCAGGTCATGATAGCAGCTCACCACCACTTTCACAAAATAAATTAAGGATGGACAATGGATGCAAAGAAAAAAAAAGACTTGCATTTATGTAGAACCTTTCACATCTTCAGGATGTCCCACATTGAATTACACAGGGTTACATCGAATCTTATGGCTCCAAAAAGAGGCCATTCGGCCAACCATTCTTTGCAGATACATATGCTCCACATGAATCTACTCCCATCTAATTCCATCAATATACCCTTCTAACCCAATGCCTCATTGAATTTGGAAACATTTTGAGGTTGTTTTCGGCACTCTTTAGAATGTCTTGACGCTAATCACCTCAAACATTCCTGGTGGTAGTAATTTCCACATTCTAACCACTCTCTGTTTAAAGAAGTTTTTCCTGAATTCCTGAGTGGATTTATTATATTAACAGAGTCTATTTGTCTGTCCTTTCTGACCCTCAGCATCCTATTTTTCTTCTCTCTGAGCTTGATTTTATAATTCTTTCACTGAGCTGTGCTTTGCTGAAGAACAATGACCAGCCTCTAGTTTAACTAAGAAATGTATGACTCCGGCAGGGGGAGTAGGATATTTGCCCCTCGAACCTGTCCCGCCACTCAGGCCGTGGCTAAATGGTATTTGACCTCCAGCCGTGGTTCCTCATCTTTAACACCTTAACCGTTGATTACCCTCAAATGTAGTTCCAAGTGGTATCAATTGCTCTTTTTTTGTAAATAATAAAAAAAAATTAGAGCACCCAATAATTTATTTTCAATTAAGGGGCAATTTAGCGTGGCCAATCCACCTAACCTGCACATCTTTAGGTTGTGGGGGTGAGACCCACGCAGATACGGGGACAATGTGCAAATTCCATACGGAAAATGACCCGGGGCCGGGATCAATGCTAACCACTGCGCCACCGTGCCGCTCCTATCAATTAATTTCTTAAAGACATGGAACAAGGTTTAGTATGGCCGTAACTGACTAGCAGAATAAGACACTAAGCTCGAGATGCCCGTAACAGTTCAGTCCTTCTGTCATGCTTTGGGATTTCTGGCTTTTTAAAAAAAAGGTATTTTGATTCAAATTTTAACATTTTACATTCGACACACATAATATTACAAAACAAAATAAATCCAGCACCAACCGCTGATCACCCCTCTTAAAGCGAATTTCACCTTTTCTAAGTGCAAGAATTCCATTAAATCCCCCAGCCACACCAAGGCATAGGGTGGAGAAGCTGACCATCACCCCAACAGGACCCGCCTGCGTATCAACGAGGCGAAGGCTAAAACATCTGCCCCACTCCCGTCTGCAAGTCCGACACCCTGAATATGGTCCCCAAGGGACTGGGCTCTAATTCCACATGTAAAATTACCGACATGGTGCCGAAAACAACCTCAAAATGTTTCCAAATTCAAACAGGATCAGAACATGTGGACATGATTGGCTGGGCCCCACCCACACCGTTCACAAATATCCTCCACCCCACGAACAGTAGGTTCATCCTCGACTTTGTCAGGTGTGCTCGGTGTACCACCTTTAGCTGTATCAACCCCAGCCTCGCACATGAGGTTGAGGCATTCACCCTCCGCAACACCTCACAACACAACCCCTCCTCCAGCACCATCCCCAGCTCCTCCTCCCACTTGGCCTTCACCCCCTCCAGAGACGCCTTATCTTCCTCCAAAATCCTCCCATGGATCGTCGAGATGACCCCCCCCCCTCGAACCCCATCACCATCAACACCCTCTCCAACAAGGAGAGTGGTGCCAGCGGAAAAGTCGTAAAAACCTTTTCCGCAAAATCCCGCACCTGCATGTACCTGAACCACCCCAAGTGGGACCCCAAACCTCTCCCTCAACTCTTCCAAACATGAAAACCACCCCCCAAAAACAAGTCCTTCATCTCCATCATCCCTCGTTCCTCCCATCCCCAAAACCTCACATTCATCCTCCTTGGTTCAAACCTGTGGTTCCTTCGGATCAGCATCAACTTCGACCCCGCCCCCAACCTGCGGTGCTACCAAAATTGCCTCCATATTTTCAGCATAACCACCACCAAAGGACTCCCCAAGAACTTCCTTGGGGCAAACAGGAGCGCAGCCATTGCCAGCGCCCGCAACCCCAACCCGTTGCAAGAGCCTGCCGCCATCCTCACCCACAAAGCTTCTGATTCCTTGCTCCAACCCCACACCTTCTCAACGTTCGCCACCCAATAACAGTATGACAGGTTCGTTAGGGCAAAGCCCTCCCAACTTTCGCCTTCTCTGAAGTACCAACCTCCTAATCCTTGCCACCTTACCTGGCCACACAAATGAGGAAAAAGACCAGCAAGCATTGAAATAAAAATAAAAACCGCAGCAAAATATTCATCTTAACCGCCTGCAATTTATTGCTATTTCATGACTAATGCATAACTTGCTCACCCACATACTAACCCCCTGGAGATAAATGTGCATCGTCCATTATGGATAAAGCAAATTACTGCGGATACTGGAATCCGAAACCAAAACAGAAAATCCTGGACAATCTCAGCAGGTCTGACAGCATCTGTGGAGAGAGAAGGGAGCTAACGTTTCAAGTCTGGATGACTCTTTGCCAAAGCTCTTTTGTCATCCAGACTCGAAACGTTCGCTCTCTTCTCTTTCCGCAAACGCTGCCAGGCCTGCTGAGACTGTCCAATTTTTTTGGTTTGTGTATCTTCCATTAATGTTTTGAATTGTTGCTTTTTGTAGTGGTCTACTAGCTCCAAGTGATGTTTGTAGTCTGATTCCAAAAAATTATTTGCCCCATTACAATTCCAAGTTTCTTACCACTTTGAAAATACTCCAATGTAGCTTTCTTGGGTCCCAAATGGATGACCTCACACTTTTACAAACCAAACTCCATTTGCCATTGTTTTTTCCCCCCATTTTTACTATCAATGTCTCTTTGTAATTTGCTGCTTCCAGTTGCACTGTCCCTCCTAATTTAGTGCAATTGGCAAACATGGATGTGCAATTGCCTATTCCTTTAAACAAATCTGATGAAAATTTGGGGGCCCCGAACAGCTCCATTCATGGAGAGACCATCTTCTACTAACATCTAGTCACAGAGATACTCTCCCCATCTAGCAGGTGGGCACTGACTATTCCATCATACTGTAGCCATCTAAGATGGACACTGGGCTACAAAATGGAGAACTGCTAAGGCTGCAGGGAAAAACAGTCTTAGTGAGGACAAGCAGCTTGCAGAAGACTAATTTGCATTCTGCATGTACAGAAACCAGTTTTTGGCCAGGTGCAGAGTTTCAGCCAAAGGTGCAAATGAAAACAGATCTGCATAGTAATGAGGTGATCCAGATCCCGCACAATAGAAACATTTCAGTATCAATGGATACTTTTCCGTAGACGCCCAGACAGAATGGCGCCACAGCAACCAACACAAAGAACCGTAGGGACCGCCCCACCCATCGAGGAACGACCCTCAGATTGGGGGGTTTGGAAGATATCGATTGGGAAAGGCCCAATCGATACATGGCAGGTAAAAGAACCGCCCCAAGGGGGCACGGACTTCTAGGACCTATAAAAGCAGCACATGGTTCGGTCTGCTTTTGCTCCGGCTCAGGACTGCTTGCTTACTCCGACCCGAGTTTGTTGTTTGTTACATCGCATCCTGACTCCAGTTTCATCACCAGCCGTTGAGCCATCAGCCATCGAACTGTAAGTGCCAATACAACGATCGCTACGTGATCCAGACCTTGCTAGATCTTGACAACTTTACGATTCAGAGAGTTGCAGACCAAGAACGGGACGAAGGCCTTGTTCCTTGACCTTGCCTGTTCCTGTTTAGATAAGTATTTAGTTGTTTAGTATTAGAAGTAAGTTAGTCTCTTTAGTCTCGTATGCATGTGTATTTATTATATTTGTTATAATAAACACCAATCGTTTGGACTTACTAATCGGTGTACAGATTTATTACTTTGAACCTGACCTTGATATACTTGTGATGGTGTCTCAATACGGCACCTGGCGACTCCGAGCATAATTACACATACAGAGCCATAGTAGTGTTAAGCACACGGCCTTTAAACGGAGGCGTGTTAATCACACTCCAGTAAAACGAGCAACAATACACATGAGGAAGGTCCCAGGTTCTGAGTTAGCTGATCTCAATCAGCCTTTGGTCCATCAACAATTGAACCGATAGCCTCTGCGGGAGAGAAGAGGATAGACCTAATGGAGGCACCATTGTGCCACTAACCAATGATCCCGATGGAATGGTACACATAATGACGGGAGTTGCGATCAGGATTTAGGCTCAAGGTGACACCCCCCAGAAACAATTAGCGTGCTGGTGCTCAATGTCTAGGATCGAAGCTGAAGAATGGCCTCTGGGAAAGATGCTCGAGCTTATCACTACCGGTTTAGCTCACTGGGCTAAATCGCTGGCTTTTAAAGCAGACCAAGGCAGGCCAGCAGCACGGTTCAATTCCCGTACCAGCCTCCCCGGACAGGCGCCGGAATGTGGCGACTAGGGGCTTTTCACAGTAACTTCATTGAAGCCTACTCGTGACAATAAGCGATTTTCATTTCATTTCATTTCAACTAGACCCCAATTAGGTGTCAATGTCTTCAGGAAAGGAGAGAAGGTTGCAAGAGGGTAAAAAAGGGTACGCTTGTTCATCAATCGACAGTTTCACTGTGGTCTTCCCATGTTGGTGTTTTTTCCAAAACACACCTAGATATAATGGCTTGCAAGCAGAGAAATCATTGTTCACCTATCTACTATTCACTTAAATAGAAGTCATTGGTGTCGGAACATAAACTGGAGAAAACTGAGGCAAATTAATGGAGAAGAGCAAATCACCCATGGGTGTGATCTTTCCAAAAGGGAACAAAGTCCCTAGTGAGCGCGTTTAGCTGCGTGTTTCGCGGCACTTGCTATTCAACATGACTATTCAACGCGACTCGCTTTGAATAATGGGCCTGAACAAGGAGGCACATAGCCCTGTTTTTTAACAACGTGGAGCTCCGCTTGCTGGAACTCCCCATTGTAGATCGGGACGCCACGCCGGAGCCCCCAAAAGAATGCCCCACCTCCCCCCCCAGCCCGAATGCAATATGGCAGGGTCCCCTGCCAGGCTGGCACTGCCAGGATGTCCAGATGGCACCAGTGCCAGGGCACCACCCAACACAAAGGGCATGCAGCTGGGGAGGTCTCCGATCCCCTTGAAGATATCCATGAGTGCTGTTTCGTCTCGTTCCTATTTGTGGGGACCAGTACCAAATGACGCTCGCCCCAGGTCTCCGAGGGGATTGAATCCCAAAGCCTCAGGTAGCCCGGGGATCTGCACATTAGAGTAAGGCTTGCTGCCTCACTCTAATATGGAGATTTGCCAAAAAGTGATCCCACCCACGGGATTCACCTTGCAACATTTCGCGAGATTACGTTGAGTTTTGCAAGGTGTTGAGAGGTGGATAGATCCCGGGAGTGGGGTCTCCCGATTTTCACCGGCCAAGCTGTGCCGTAACGAGCTACTGTCTACCTCGCCAAACAGCATGTCCTAAATTTTAGACAAGTCTACTTACTCATTCTTGAGTGGACCAATGCTTCGCCCTGTATCTAAAGTTACATGAGACGCACAGTTTATTATTAATATCATTCAGAGAAAGCAAAGGACCTCTATTTTTGCTGTTTACGAGACCAGTCTTAATTTTGGCATAGGAATATTAACCTGTATTGGTGATGGGATAGAGGTATCAGACTAGTTTTGATGTTGCCACTTCAGGCACAGCGTTTTGGGATAGGATACTGGAAGTTTACCTGTGTTTGATGAAGGGCAGTCTGAATCAGTATTAGATATTGGTGCAGTGTGGTCTACGGTGTTGAGCTGAGAACGGAGGTACAGGTTCTTCCTCTGTTCCACATCATGTTTTCTCAATATTCTACACATCTTGCATTCCCAACACCATTTGAGAAAGTGCCAAAGACTTTATCTCTTCACTCTGGAATTGTTAATACATTTTCCAAACAGATTTCCAGTATCTTCTGGCCAGCGTGTTTTTTAGAATAAGCCCAAAATGTGCCATCTGGAGAATACACGCAGGCTGGATTTGAAATGCATTGTTTTCCTTTGTGCAAGCATTCTCTGACTCATACCTATCTCAGCCAGTAAAAGAGAGAGGGTTTGAATTGACAGCATTCTTCAATGTGTAACGTTGCTATAGAGCCAAACCTGCAGACAGAAATTAGTCAGCCTATCCAGTGTGCTGGGATTTGGAATGAATATGAAATCTCATCACTGTGTTTGCATGCAGGGGGAAACAGACACTCTTCACTCAGTGTCCTGATAAACACTCCCATGAATGTTGGCTTTATGGTAGTTGGATGGGATGAAAGGGTGATTTTGTTTTATTCGTTCATGGGACGTGGGTGTCGTTGGCTGGGTCTACATTTATTGCCTATCCATGAGGGCATTTAAGCATTGGATCTGGAGTCACATGTAGGCCAGATCAAGTAAGGATGACTGATTTCCTTCCCTAAATGACGTGAGTGACTCAGATGGTTTCTTTCAACAATAGTTTCATGATCATCATTAGACTTCTAATTCCAGATTTCTATTGAATTTTATCACCATCTGCCATGGTGGGATTCGAACCCAGGTCACTACACTGGGTCTCTGGATTACTAGTCCAGTGACAATACCATGATGCCACTGTCTCCCCTATTCTGGATTATGCCTCCATCAGATGACCATCATTTAGGAAAGACATTCCTCGAGGTAACTCTGCAATCTTCTGAATCTGTCATCCGTACTCATTTAGTGAATTTCTGAGGTCTCTCATCCTATAGGGTGCTGATTTACAGTAACAGTGGATCCTGACGTCTCTCACCCTATAGGGTGCTGACTCACATTGACAGTGGATCCTAAGGTTTCTCACCCTATAGGGTGCTGACTCACATTGACAGTGGTCCCTAAGGTTTCTCACCCTATAGGGTGCTGACTCACATTGACAGTGGTCCCTAAGGTTTCTCACCCTATAGGGTGCTGACTCACATTGACAGTGGATCCTAAGGTTTCTCACCCTATAGGGTGCTGACTCACATTGACAGTGGTCCCTAAGGTTTCTCACCCTATAGGGTGCTGACTCACATTGACAGTGGTCCCTAAGGTTTCTCACCCTATAGGGTGCTGACTCACATTGACAGTGGTCCCTAAGGTTTCTCACCCTATAGGGTGCTGACTCACATTGACAGTGGATCCTAAGGTTTCTCACCCTATAGGGTGCTGACTCACATTGACAGTGGATCCTAAGGTCTCTCACATTGACAGTGGATCCTAAGGTCTCTCACATTGACAGTGGATCCTAAGGTTTCTCACCCTATAGGGTGCTGACTCACATTGGCAGTGGATCCTAAGGTCTCTCACCCTATAGGGTGCTGACTCACATTGGCAGTGGATCCTAAGGTATCTCACCCTATAGGGTGCTGACTCACAGTGACAGTGGATCCATGAGGTGTCTCATCCTATGGGGTGCTGACTCAGTGGATCCTGAGGTCACTCTAAGATATGGCAGTATGAGTCTATTTATCGGAGTCTGCTATTCCAGAGTTTGCTAAATTAACGGCTTTTGATTCTCTCTGCCCCTGCAAAACTCTTATTCGCCATTATTCCACCTGGTATTTTCCCCAAGGGCAGGTTTGACTGTACCTAAGGCTGGATTAGCTATCCATCATCACAACTGATATTACCACATTGTGGACCATAGGGCTTCACTTCCATTGCCAAAACCATGTCATGGATCATCTTGGGTCGCAAAGAAAGTCCTCTGGCTCTTAGTTTCAATGCCTCCTCCCCTTCATCCTGACCTGCAGCAAGTGAGGAGCACTTCAGCTTCGCTGTTCCAAAGATTACGAGCATTTGTTCAGTGGTCACTGATGCTTCCCTCGATCCTCACACATGAAGCCAAACCTAGCTTCAGCACTGCCCAGGCCTCGGGACATTTTATAATATTAAAGGCACTATATAAATAGAAGTTGTTGTTGTATTCCCAAACCCATGAGCTGGGGATACAAACTCGTGTTTTGGGATCCCTATGTCTGGGCCCTGGGCCTAATCCCACATATTCCAGCAGCTCCCGCTCCGGCACGATGATCTTAGAGCTGGCCTCCTCACTGGCTGCCTCTTTCGCCTTCACAGGCCCAGCAGCTCTGGAGTCCCCCTGATTCCCCACCAGGGTATTGGGTGCTGTTGAGGCAGGTCAGGCTCCATGAGGATGTTTCAACGTGGAGTATTCCTCAGAGAAATTATGAGGGTCATAGCTATTAAGCCCCTTGCAGTGGAGGGGAACCCCTCCAGGTGAATCATTTGGGCTGTGAGGACAGCCTTTTTTTTCTGCAGACCTGTCATTGGAACTTGCAGTTGCAACTACCACCGCTGTCCCTCCAAACCCCCCCCCCCCCCCCCCCCCCCCCCCGCCCCCCCCCTCGACCTGCCACAGGGAGGCTGCCTCCATTGGGATATGGGCCCACACATGCGATGAACCTTTTCAATTGCCCTATTTGGGGCCTTACTCTTCTCAATTGGCTACTTGCCTCCGTGGAGCTGGAAGCTGATTCTACTCTGTGCCAACCTTTGGGTAAGTTCCCTGGTGGTGGGACTGCGTTGTCCCGCTGTGGCTCCCCCCGGCCCCTTCCTTGCCTCCAAGCCCACCATCTCAAAGCTGTGAAAATTCAGGCCCATATCTCTCTCTGTGCCATCTCAGAGCTCATCTTGTCCATGAGGCTCCCCTCTTACTCATATTCTTATTAAACTGCTGACTGTCAATCTTTCTACCTTTGACCCCTGCTAGCTAATATTGTGAATGGTTCCCTCTCCTGAGGATTTTTTCCTCAACCTTATTTAAATTTGTCTTCACTCCTCTGATCAAACAATCCACTCTCAATCCTTTTGCCGTTGCAAACTAATGCCCAAACTGCAAACATCTTTTCTGCTCCAATATCCGTGGTCTCCTGCTGTCTCTAAATCTAGACCATTTCCTGTAACCCCTGGTCTAAATATCTTCTATTGTGTTTTTACCCTGTCAAATACTGAAAGAACCCTTATCCAAAGAGCAAATTATATCTTGTGAGATTGCCTTCATCTTTCGCCTGCAGCCTTTAACGCAGTCTTTCACAACATCTTTTCATCATCTGCCTCTCCTTAAGCTTCCAAATCTGGAAGTACCCTTGCCTGATTCGGCAATGTTACTTCCAGAATGCTTCAAGGATCAGTTTTTGTTATCTCTCCTTCCTCATCAACAAGCTGTTCGTTGGTGATATCCAAAATGCAGATATGGAACGAGCATGCACACGTACACTGATGACACCCAACTGTAACGCTCCACCATCCTCTCCGTTGCCTCGATTTTATCACACTGCTGCAATGAGCTGCAATTCCCTCCAGTTAAACGCTAGGAAGACCAAAGCCATTCGGCGGGATTCTCCATTTCTGAGACTAAGTGTTGACGCCAACGCAGAATTTGTGGACTTTCACGACAGCAAATCTGCGGCCACAGCTGGACCGATTCCGCTACTGTTAAGGGGCTAGCACCAGCGCCACGTGCAACACAATCTATTCCAATGAAAACCGGTGCGGGATTTGCCAGGTCCGTGATTGACACTCGGGAGGCTGATAAGCTGCAACTGCAGATGCACATTATGATCCCCACACACACTCATCCCTGAGAACAAAATGACATTGGTTGTGCTGGGGCGAGCCCATAAAGCTGATGAGACGGCTGGGGCCAGAGGACACCTAGGGGGGCCCTAAGTTCACAGTGGGCTGTCAGCGGCGTTCGCAGCTTCATGGCTGCTTTTCCAACTGTGGCAACAATGTTCAGTGTCCGTCCACCACGACCCCACTGCCCACCTCCTGCTACCCCCCCCATCCCCCACTATGGTGATGTTGGACACTTTCCATACCCCCTCTCTCTCCTTCAGCAGCCATGACGCTGGTTTCACGTTTTTTAAAAGCACAAGTGAACCACACCATCGGGAACTAGGCCCATTAGAGGCGGAGCATCGCCGATGCCGTGGAGTCTACCGGTCAGGCCCGCAAATGATATGCAAATGGTGTCTAAAGTACATACGTTCCGGAACGCATCGACGCCGCTGTCGAGGTGACAGAGAATAACGATTTAGCATCAAATCGGCTTCCACCATGATTTTAGCATCGGAACCGATTCTACCGAATCGTATTTCATGATTTCGGCGTTAGCCAACGGAGAATCCCATCCAGCGTCTTTGCTCCCTCACCACAATTCCGTTCTACCCTTGAATTGATTCTACCCTTTTCCCAACCACAGTATCAGGTTAAACATGTCTGTTCCCAGATTTGCTTTCCTATTTGACCCTGAGCTATATTCTGGCTTCCACTGCAACCGCCTATATCCACCTCCATTATCTGCTCCCACTCCATCCCAGGCAGTTTGCAACATCCCCACCACCCAATCTCTGCAGCCTCCTCCAACTCTACAAATCCTACCCAAAATCTCTGCTCCTCTGTCTCTAGCCTCTTATGCCGCTCCACTCCCTAGCCCCATTATTGGAAGGTGCACCTTCAACTCGCCAGGTCCCATGCTATAGAAATCCCTCTCTAGCTCTCTGCATCTAGGATCATAGGTACAGTAATGGACCATCCAGATGCTGAAGTCTGTTCCACCATTCAATGAGATCATTGCTGATTTGTATCTTTTCTCCATCGAACATGCAAAAATATATCAATCTTAGATTTAACATTATTAATATATACTGCTTTCTGTGAGAGACAGTCCCACATTTTTACCACCCTTTGCATGGACAAGTTTCTCTTAGCTTCTCTCCTGTAATGATTTGTATGGGTGCGATTCTCCGGAAAGATATCTCAGTGTGGTAGCGAGCGGGAATTGCTGCGAGCTCCCCAGCGCTCGACCCAGCGAGGCCGGCAACGCTATTCAACGTTAATTGGTCCACAATAAAGAGGCCTCACAGGTTCTCGCCCAAAATGCTGGCTCGCCAGCACCGTGCTCGCCAGCACCCCGCTAACAAGGTCGAGCAGCATTTCAGCTGCACTTGTTCAGCCAACCCCAGCCAGTGCACAACAATGGTGCCCAGGAGACTGACCCCCAGATTCGTGGATGCTGACCTGGGGAGGCTCCTGGACACAGTGGAGGCCAGGAGGGATGTCTTGTTGCCCCGGGGGTCCCGGAGAGTGAGCCACAAGGCAGCCAGTGCTGCCTGGGACCAGATGGTGGCAGCAGTCAGCTCGGGCAGTATGACCAGGAGGACTGGCCTCCAGTGTCGGAAGGTCAATGACCGACACCGGGCAGCAAGGTGGGTGGACACCAACGTCGGTCAACCCCTCCAAGCTTCTTCCCGTACCAGCCTCCCCAAAAAGGCGCCGGAATGTGGCAACTAGGGGCTTTTCACAGTAACTTCATTTGAAGCCAACTTGTGACAATAAGCAATTTTCATTTTCAAGGGAGCATCCCCCCAGGCAGCCCCCAACCCCCTCTTCATCCCCCTCTACCTCCACCCACCCCTTCAACCCTCCCTCCACCCCACCCTCTTTTCATCCCCCACACCTGTGAACCATGTGTGTGGCTATCAATGCCCTCTCTGTGTCTCCTCAGGAAAAACCCACAATCGATGGGAGAGGGCCCAGACTGGCGGTGGGGTGCCGGACTTGAGAATCCTCACCTCCTTTGGGGATTGGGCCCTGGAGGTGACTGGGGTGGCCGAGGACAGGGCTGTCACCAATGCGGTGGCTGGCGGACGCCGCAGAGGTGGGGAACCACCAGGCTCCACACGGAGGAGCTGCCAAACATGTGTTGTTATTGCCTTACTGACTGACCCATCCCTCCCACTGACCACATGTCCATTCACCCGTCGGCTCATCCTGGGCATCACCCTCTCCTGACTCCAAGGAGAAACCTCAGAAGAGAGCTCCGAGGATGCAACTGTTATAGTCGCGTCACAGCTGTCATCCCCACCCTTCACCGGCGGAGTTACACACACCTCGGTGGGAAATGTTAGTGGTCAGGCTTCTGGGGCACAATCTGGTGAGCACCACACTGCTGCTGATGTACATCTGGAGGAGGCAGGAACCCCCAAGTTAGACAGCAGTCAGAGGTCTGCTGGATTGCAGGACCCAGCTGGGTCCCAGCCTAATGCTAAGCCTGTGGAAGAGATCATGCCTGAGCTGATGGAGACGTTAGGGTGCAGCCGAGACGTTCAGAGGGAGATGTCAGCATCACTCCAGCAGATCCAAAACCGCTTGGAGGAGTCCCAGAGGCTACGGGCGCAGGAGATGTCAGCAGCAATGAATGGCATCGAGACCAACAATGCTGGGGTGGCGACCGCAGTGGAGAGCCTGGTGCACAATGCTGGCACCATTAGTAAAGGTGTCCAAAGCATTGCGCAGTCGCTTGGTCTGGGGGGAGATTATCTTGTTATCTCTTCACATGGATGGGGAAAGGAGGGAGGAATATGACAGTCTAATGAGCAAGATAGTGGAGGTGGATAGCGAGAATTCGAGGGTGCCCACTATGGAGGGATTGGCAAGGAGGAAAGGTTACAGGGGCAATTTGATAGGTTCACAATGGGAAGGGCAGTAGGACAGTTAAGTAGGGCAAGAGGGGTGCAATATTAATATGGGGAGAAGGCGAGTGGTTTGCTAGCACACCAGCTGCAGAGGCAGGCCATGTCCAAGGAAAAATTGAGGATGCGGACTGGAGCTGGGGATATGGTATTGGAACCGAGGAAGATAAATGAGATATTTAGGGAGTATTACCGGGATTGTACAAGGCGGACCTGGGAGGAGAAGAGGTGAACAAGGGAAAGTTTTTGGATGAGCTGGAGTTTCCTCAGCTGGAGGAAGTAAAGAGGCAGGCGCTAGTGGAGCCCCTGGGACCGAGGGAGGTGCAGGATAGTATCCGGTGCCCGCTGTCGCCGCTACTGTTTGCGTTGGTATATGAGCCTTTGGCGATGGCTCTTAGGGGGTCAGCGGAGTAATGGTGGATTATAAGGGGACAGAAGGAGCATCGGGTGGCGCTCTATGCCGACGACCTACTGTTGTTCGTTTCGGACCCGCCGGGGAGTATGGGAAGGATCATGGGCCTGTTGGTAAGGTTTGGGGAGTTCACGGGGTATAAGTTGAATGTAGGGAAATGTGAAGTGTTCCCAGTGAATGAGTTGGGACAGCGAGCCAATTTAGGGGGGATACCATTTAAGGTGGCCAGGGATAGGTTCAGGTATTTGGGGATTCAGGTAGCGAGGGAATGGACGATGCTCCACAAGTGGAACTGCTGCTTCTGGATGTGGAAGGGGAGGGTAGAATTGGAGATATATACAGATGGCTGGGAGAGCAAGGAGGCGAGCAGGTAGTGAAGATCAAGGAAAAATGAGAATGGGAGTTGGGTGGGGAGGTCAACTGAGGAGTATGTAGTGAGGCACTGTGCAGGGTAAACGCGACATCCTCGTGCGCAAGGATGAGCCTGATACAGTTCAAGGTTGTACACACTGTCATGTGAGAGTACCTTTAAGAAATGGGTGTTTTAAAAATGTACCTTTAAGAAATGGGTGTTTATCAGTGATGTCAGAGTGTGGGTGGGGCTGGGCTGTCTGTCAGCTTTTTACTTTTGTTTTAGGCTGTTTGCTGCAGGGTGCGTTTTAGTTTCGTTTCCAGAGCTGGATAGCTGCAGTCACAGCCCGAAGGGGTATTAGTCTCTCTCTCTGTAATCTAAAGAATGTAAATCGATCCTTTGGTGATTTAAAACTAATAACTGCTCTCAGTAGTGACTTTAACCTGATGTGCTTCTGTTAAAATTTCTTTTTTAAATCTTCTGGATGTTAAAACGACAGCTTAAGGATTACTTAGTGTTGTATTCTTTGGGGGTTGTATTTGAATTAATGGTTGCTAAGATGCTCACTGTATGTTTTAAAAAGGTTAACTTGAGTTCATCGAATAAACATTGTTTTGCTTTTAAAAAATACTTTTCCATTTCTGCTGTACTACACCTGTAGAGTGGGCCGTGTGCTCCCCATACCACAATCTATTAAAAGTTGTGGGTCAGGTGAACTCCATGGTACACTTTAGGGTTCTCTAAACCCTGGCCCATAACAACATGACTCGGGCAAGAATGAGTGGGTTCTTCCAGGGGATGGCAGAAGAGTGTGAGAGGTGTGGGCGGGGGCCAGCGAATCACGCATATGTTCTGGGGCTGTGAAAAGTTGGAGAGATTCTGGCTGGGAGTGTTCGCAGCGCTAGCAAGGATAGTGTGGGGGGGGGGGGGGGGAACAGATCCTTTGGTGGCAATACTTGGGGTTTTGGAGATCCCCGAGCTCATGGAGAGGAGGGAGGCCGATGTCGTGGCTTTCGCCTCTCTGACTGCGCAGCGGCAACTCCTAGAGGAGTGGCGCTCAGCAACGCCACCGGGGGTAGCTGCCTGTTTGGGCGACCTGTATGACTTCCTGCTGCTGGAAAAGATAAAATATGAGCCAAGGGGCTCAGCAGAGGGGTTTGAGACAAGATGGGGGAATGTTCATGACCGCGTTTGAGGAGCTGTTCATCGCGCGGGGTGGGGGGGCTGAAAATGGGGGAAAAGTTGTACAAGCTGTATAGTTGACTACTGGGAAGCATGTTTCCCGGGATGTTTGTGTGTTGGAACTGGTTTGATACCATTAATGTATTTGTAATAAAATACATTTAAAAAAACTAAATGCCGTCTTGCGGTTTGTATTGTACATTGGCTTTACCAATAACCTAGCAGGAGAGTCCTTTAAGTTATATAACAAAGGATATTTAGATTCTTGGGCTTAATGTTCCGTCTTCATATTCTAAACCGTCTGTCCATTGAGTTTTCATTCCCATGATGGCAAATTGCTGGAGTGGTTTTAAATTGAATTTACTTACAGGACAGTGGTGTGGTGCCAAATATCTCCCCTCAGATTCTGCCAAGATGCAAATCAGACAAGGTCAGAAAAGTGGCAGGATGATGGCTTGAATTCTGACGTTTGATTTGCTGACAATGAAAATTCCTTTCAAACCTTAGGAACCTTAATCAATGATGTCTCTACAGCAGGAGATGCAGCAGTGAGTTGAAAAACAGAAGAATGGACTTTTGTTCGAAATCAAGCTCTTATCCGGGGCCATTTGAGACACTTCCAGGTGCAGCAGTCAAAAAAGTGGATTATCGAGAGCAGTGACAATTCTGGAGCATGAAAGACATCACCATGTAATTGCCTTCCACTGGCCAAGCAATATACTGGTTGTTACCCATCAGGAGGTTGCCTGCATTTCTCTTTTGGTATTATGTTTCAGGAGAGACCAAAAATGACGAGCTTTGTGGGAAAAATATCCCACCACAGCAGCAACAATTTATTGCTGTAAGCTCCAATTGTATCTGACTGGGGCACGAGCTGTAAAATTCCTCTGACAGCCTGGAGGATAAATTAACCACGCAATAGGAGCTCTGCAGCACAAAGCTCACAGATTCAGCCCGCTGCCTATACGGAGTTATAACTCTTAGCCGGGGTGAGGTGCCACAACTTTCATTTTACGATGACCCTCATTGACAGGAGGATGCCTCCAAGTGTAAACAGTGGCTTAGTGCACAGCACTCCTGCCTCTGAGATGGAAGGCTGTAGGTTCAAGTGCCACCTAGAGACTTGAGCATAAAAAGCCAGGCTGACATTTCAGTGCAGTTCTGAGGGAGTGCTGCCGTATTGCAAATGCTGCCTTTCAGGTGGGACGTTGAAACAAGAGCGCGTGATTCACCGGCTCCGTCGCGCCCGACTTGCTGACGTGACAAGGCCGTTGAATCTCGTAAGAGGACTCGTCTCCACTGGTTGTGATCCAGTTCCTGCTCCCTCCAGTCTCCGACCACGTGACCTGACCCTATCACGTGGTTTTCAGCCTATCCATCGTCCTGAAGTACCACCACCACCAAGGCCAATCTCAGCATGACTTCACCACGGGGGCGCGAGGCCTCCCCAGCGAAGCGGGAATGCCCGAGCCAACCCCGGAGCGACAGATACCCACCTGATCACACCGGAAGGTGAACCCGACCTCGCCGCCCCAAAAGACGAGACCAACCCACGTACAAACCCCTCCAGTGAACCTGACACCATCACCATCATCCACAATCCCTCCACTTACTTACGGAAATCCAGCCTTCCAATCCAAGAGCCGTCGCCGACCCAGGAAGCGGGGAAAATGCGCTGGTCTAAAGGTGAGACTTAATTGCACAGCTTCAAGACCCCTCTCCCAGCGTACTCCTGGCAAACGTCCAACTGATTGAGAACAAGCTGGATGACATCAATGCTAGACTTACCTCCCAGAAAGAAGTGAGGAACTGCTGTGCGTTCTGCTTCGCCGAGACATGGCTTACTCTGGCCACACCAGACTGCGCCATCCAACCTGAAGGCTTCACAATCCACCGGATGGACCGCATGATGGACTCAGGCAAGCCGAAGGACGGGGGTGTTTGCCTCATCAACACCTCCTGGTGCTCGGATGTGGTGTCCTTAGCATGCTACTGCTCCCCAGACCTGACCGTGAAGTGTTGCCCTTTCTACCTCCCACGTGAATTCACCTGTGTACTCATCACAGCAGTCTACATCCCACTCCAGGCGGAAGTGAAGAAAGCACTTGATGGACTACACTCCACCATGAACAACCAAGAAACAAATCACCCTGAGGCCCTGACAATTGTGGCTGGAGACTTCAAACAAGCCAACTTCCATCAACATATCTTCTGCCCTACCAGAGGTGCAAACACCCTGGACCACTAGTACTCGAGCATCCAAGGTGCCTACCGCTCCATTCCCCAACCACAGTTTGGCAAATCCGACCACAAGTCGGAACTCCTACTTCCGCTTACAAAAAGCAGCTCAAGCGTGCTAAACCAGTCAAGAAAACTGTGCAGTGCTGGTCCAAAGCATCAGACGACATTCTCCGCGATTGCTTGGAGTCTGTGGACCAGTCCATATTCAAGGCTGCGGCAGCTAACCTGAACGAGTACGCAACCACCTTCACAGACTTCATCGGTAAGTGTGTCGAGGACTGTGTACCAAAGAAAACAATCCGGGTGTTCCTGGCTCAACTAAAGGGTCCACTACCTGCTGAAGTCCCGGACAGAGGCGTTCAAGTCTGACGACCCTGACCTATATAAGAAATCCATGTACGACGTACGGAAAGCCATCAGGAATGCCAAAAGACAATACCATATCAAACTGGAGTCCCAGGCCAACGACACTAACCCATGACGTCTGTGGCAGGGCTTACACGAGACTACAGGTTACAAAGCAAGGCCAGGTGGAACCTCTGGGGCTGGAGCATCCCTCCCCGATGAACTGAACAAGTTCTATGCCCGCTTTGAACAGTCAGCCAATACATCAGTGCCACCCGCCCCCAACTGCCCTGGACACACCCATACCCACTATTATAGCCTCGGAAGTAAGAGCTGCCATCTTGAAAATAAACCCGCGGAAAGTGACGGGCCCCGATGGAGTCCCTGGGTGAGGACTCAGAGCCTGCGCTGACCAGTGTATTCACAGATATCTTCAACACCTCACTTCTCCGCTCCGAGGTCTCCACCTGTTTCAAGAAGACCACCATAATACCAGTACCGAAGAAGAACAAGATAGTGTGCCTGAATGACTACCGACCGGTGGCCCTGACATCTGTTATCATGAAAGGCTTCGAGTGGCTAGTCATGAGACGGATCAATGCCAGCCTCCCAGATGGTCTCGATCCGTTGCAGTTCGCCTACTGCGGCAACCAATCCATCCGGCCCTACAAGCAACACTCGAACCTCTCGACAACAAGGACACCTACGTCAGACTGCTGTTCCTAGACTACAGCTCTGCCTTCAACACCATCATCCTGACAAGACTAATAACCAAACTCTGCAATCTTGGACTTGACCCCTCCCTGTGCTGCTGGATTCTTGGCTTTCTCACCAACAGACCGCAATCTGTCAGGATAGGAAAAAGCACCTCCTCCAAAATAGTCCTCAACACCGGGGCCCCGCAAGGATGTGTGCTCAGCCCTCTACTGTACTCGCTATACAACATGACTGTGTGGAAAGATTTAACTCCAACTCAATCGAAAGTTTGCAGATGATACGACTGTGATGGGTCGTATCTCAAACAACGACAAATCAGACTGCAGAAAGGAGATAGATCATTTAGTTGCATGGTGTACCGAAAACAACCTCTCTCTAAATGTTGGAAAGGCCAAGGAACTGATCATCAACTTCAGGAAGCGTAGTATGACCTCCCCAATCTACATCAATGGCTCCGAAGTGGAGATGGTCGATAGATTTAAGTTCCTGGGGGTCACCATCACCAACACTCTGTCCTGGACCACTCACATTGATGCAACAGTCAAGCTTCCCATCCTCCCATTGATTCTGTCTGCATCTCCCGCTGCCTCAGGAAGGGAAACAGCATTATCAGAGACCCCTCCCACCCAGGCTTTGCCCTCTGCCAGACCCTTCTATCAGGCAGAAGATACAGAAGTCTTAAGACCCGCACATCCAGACATAGGAACAGCTTCTTCCCCACAGCTACTAGACTCCTCAACGACTCCCCCTCGGACTGATCTATTCACTGTAAGAACACTATTCACGATGCCCTATGCTGCTCTTGCTCATGTATTGCTTGTTTGGCCTTTGTTCCGCACTGTAACCAATCACTGTTTGTTGATGTACCATTTGTCAATGTTCTCTGTCAATTATTCTTTTGTCAACTATGTACGTACTGCGTACGTTCCCCTGGCCTCAGAAAAATACTTTTCACTGTACTTCAGTACATGTGACAATAAATGTCAATCAATCAGATTGGCATATTTAAATGAACCATTAGACTTATTTAAATATGTCTGCGCCAGATTCCCTCGACGCCCGGGACTAAACAGCAGCGTCTGGGAGACAAATGACGTAAGTGCAGCCTTGACGGGGCGTTCCAGGCCACAGCACCGAGCACCACCCCCTAAATGCACCTGAACTCTGTTTTTGTCCTGTTGAATCGCACCCAAGGTCTGTCTTCCCTCTCAAGCGGCTGCACTGTTTTGCAGAAGAACAGGCGAAATCTCCCTGGCGTCCTGGTCAATATTTATCCCTCCAACAGCATCAGTAATGAAGAGATTAGTTAGCAGAAAGCTGCCAAGATGCAAATCAGACAAGGTGAGAGAAGTGACAGGTCAATGGCTAGAGTTCTGACGTTTGATTAATTTAAATGAAAATTCCTTTCAAACCGTAGGAACCTTAATTAATGATGTCTCTACAGGCAGGAGACACAGTAGTTACTTGAAAAATATGACAATGGACCTCTTTGTTAGAAATCACTCTTGTCAGAGGCTCATTTCAGACATTGCCAGGCGCAGTGGTCAAAAAGTGGATTATCCAGAGCAATGACAGTTCTGGAGCAATGACAGATATCACCGTGTAATTGACTTCCACTCCAGTGGTTGGCCAATAGATATACAGGTTGCCTGCATTTCTCTTTTGGTATGATGTTTCAGGAGACAAAAAAATGGATGGATGAGCCTTGTGGGAAAATCATGAGTTTCCCCCCAGCAGCAGTTATTTATCACTGTAAGCTGCAGCTGTATCTTACTGGAGCGCGAGTTGCACAATTCCTTTGACAGCCTGGTGGATAAATGAAAAGCACTCAGCAGGAGCTCTGTAGCAGAAAGCTCACACATTCAATTCACTGACTATGCAGAGTTACTACAGTGAGCCTGCAATTGGGCTGCTGCATCTTCCTACATTGCAACGGCAACTGCACCTTGTTGTGTTCTTTGTTTTTGTTCTTCAGGATGGAGAAGGTTGCAGTGTTAACAAAGAACAGCAAGCAGTGTTTAACAAACAAAGCTAATTTATTACACTGCACTGAATTAGATTTGAACGTATTACTAAGGAATTAGATAAGTAAAGATTACACTACAATTCTACAATACTTAAGTTATTCTACCAGCTAAGCTATCTTACACCTACTCTGTCTGGCTCCCTTCCATTCTCTCCCAGACGTCAAGGAGGAATTTGCTATTTGTATGGTTGCTCTTTAGCACCATCTAGTGACTAGAGTAGGAACATTACATTAACCCTTTATGTACTCTACAATATCCACATATTGTGACACATCGCAAACGCTTCATTGCTGCAAAGCGTTTGGAGACATCCCGAGGTCAGGAAAGGTGCTGAAAAATACTTATTTTGCAGTCCAGTGCTCTTGTACTGGAGAAGAACTAGCAAGCTCCCTAGCCCCAAGGACTAGCCAGGGTTTCTTTGCTGGGAACCTAAATGAATAGATGTCTAGCGCACAGATGACAATTTTATACAATTTTAAAGTGGGTACAACAGCAAAGAGACTGGGAATGTATGTACACAATTCTTTGAAGATGGCAGCACAAGCTGTTAGAAACGCCTTTGAGATCCTTGGCTTAGAATCATAGAGTTCAAAATAGGTACAAAAGTAAGAAAGCTACGCTGAACCTTTTGATGGTGTGGCCTCGGCTGGAGCGTCGTGTCCAATGCTGGATACCATACTTAAGGAAGACCTCAAGGTCTTGAAGGAGATGTATTAGAATAGTACTGGGCTTGGGGACTTATTGTTATGTAGGAGAGGCAAGGGAAGCTGAGATTGTTTTAATCAGAAATGGCTCAGGGGATATTTGAAAGAGATGTTAAATGGTTTGGACAGTTTATCGAAGGATTGTTAACCAGAGGACACAGTGAGAAAATAATGGGCAAAAAACCATAAGTGAGGTGAGGAATGATTTTTGTTTTATGCAGTAATTATGATCTGAAATGCACCATCTGAAAGGGTAGAGGAAGCAAAGTTAATAATAACTTACAAGGGGATTGGATAAACACTTGAAAAAAAGACATGATGGGCCAAATGATCTTCTGTTCTGTATGTAAAATATATGACATGGACTATTGGCAGATGAAGTGATTTAGCATACTGCACAGAAATTAGCCCCCAACGATTCATCTTAATTGTAGCTTAGTTAAACATGTCCATCGGACACAGGATAATGCACAATGACTCTAAAAGGTGACAACAACAGGGCTCTCTGACACTGCGGAATAATCCTTCCAACCACACAATAGCACTCAATAATGAAGAATTGTTTTCCCATTCCCTACACCAGCCAGAGAGGAACCTATAAACAATGGGTTCAAATGTCAGAGTGACAGGTTGTGAAGCAAAGGTCTGTTTGGTATAGAAGGCTTCACACAATCCACAAGTGGTTTATAGGTGATGCATATGCAATCAGCCAGTCAGAGCATTCAAAAAAATAACTTTAGAGTACCCAAATCTTATTTTTCAATTAAGGGCCAATTTAGCATCTTTGGGTTGTGAGGGTGAGACTCACGCAGACACGGGGAGAATGTGCAAACTCCACATGGACAGTGACCCGGGGCCGGGATTGAACCCAGGACCTTGGCGTAGTGAGGCAGCAGTGCTAACCCACTGTGCCGCCCCAGTCAGAGCATTTTATATTTGGGTCTGGGTCAACATTAAAACCTTAGAATCTGCAAAACCTTTGCTGAGAAGCCCAATTAATTGATCATCCAGCGTAAACAAAAGCAGAGGGAAACATTTTGAATGCGTTTGATCTATTGGAATACTACACAATACAACTGAGATAGACACAGAGTCTGATCCATTGGAATTTACACCGACTGACCACAGGAGTCCCACTTAAGCAGTCAGCATTTTTAGAGTGTAGCCCATATAATCAGTCTGCTGTCAAAAGTCAACATAGCTGGATGTCCCTTCTGTCTGCCTATCCCACTCTACCAGAGTTTGGTGGCTAATCAACTTGAAATGCTCCCAGCACGGATGGCCAGGGTTGCTGTCTGCAGTTATGAGGTGTTGTGAGAACAGACCTCTTGCTGACAGTATAGAGGGACAGCAGTCCCAGTCGTAGCACACTGCAGGGTGAGATACATTTACACAAGCATAGATAGTGGAGACATAGATGGCAAGGAGGGCGACAGAAGGGCATGACAGTAGAAAGTGAGGGGGGAAGAAAGAATAACTATGAATCACAGTGAGATTGGAGGAGTTGAGCTCTGGATGAAACATTTATTGTCCAGCCCCAGTTGTCCTTGAGAAGGTGGTGGTGAAACTGGGGAAGACATTTGGATTGGGGTGGGTGAAGGGTGATGGAGAGTACTAGCATTAATACAGAGGGTCAGGGCTTGAGGCAAAGAGTGCCAGCATGAAATCTTCGGGGACGAGGGATTAGTACCAGTTTAAATGGTGGGAAAAGTGGAAGAAAACTGTGATGTAACTGGCTAAAGAGGGAGAGGAGCATGCCAGACTAAACTCAGCAGCGAGAGGTAGAGATTTGCCACATGAACTGGGAAGATAGGAGAAGTGTATATATGTGAAAATATGGGGAATTAAATGGGGTATTGTGAACAGGGGCATTAGGAGGATTGGGTAATAACTATTGTTAACCTTGGGGAAGGGGCGGCACGTGGCACAGTGGTTAGCGTTGCTGCCTAGGGCTCTGAGGACCCGGGTTCGAATCCCGGCCCTGGGTCACTGTCCGTGTGGAGTTTCACCCCCACAACCCAAAGGTGTGCAGGTTAGGTGGATTGGCCATGCTAAATTGCCCCTTAATTGTGAAAAAAAAAAATTGGGTACTCTCAAATTTAAAAATAAAACCTTGGGGAAGTGACGAAATGTCACTTTAAAAAACATCCATGCTTAAAATGAACCAGAATATGTCATTAATGGCTAATGCAATTAAAATTCAAAATGTTCCGGTATGCTTGGTCTGGGGCCTCTGAAAAAGCACACCACCAATTTTCCATATTTGGATTTCCCTTTTGGCCTCTTTAACGAAGAGCAGGGCAGTTAGCCCTGGTATATTGACCAATATTTATCCTCCAATCAATATCACAATACTGATCATGGTCATTATCACATTGCTGTTTGTGGAAACTTGCTGTGCACATATTGGCTGCTGTGTTTCCTACACGACAAACAGTGACTGCATTTCAAAAAGTACTAAATTGACTAGCAAGTGCTTTGAGGCATTTGGTGTTCATGAAAAGCGCTGTGTAACTCTGAGTCTTATTCCTGTTTCCTTCAGTATGAATGAAGGGATGGCAGGTATACATGCTGTTTGTGGGAAATATCTGGGTTTCTCATGTCAAGACCATTCTTGCATTGTTAGCTTTTCTGAAGTTGTTGGGCACTTTTAACGGATTTTCTTGATTAGGAGGTAGGACAATGTGTTAGAATAATGTTGAAGTAATAACACGATTCAGATAAAAACTTCATTCTGAGAATACACAAAGCTTTTCCATCCACCTCTCTACTTCTAACTTTAACAGTATTCAGTACCAGGACTAGAAATTGTGTGCTGATGTCTTCCAGTGATATCACGTAAGAGCAAGATGCCCGAAAAGTGGTTCCTTGTTTTTGATCCCTTTTACCATTCTTTTCGGGGGATTTTGATAGGCCACACGCTTGTTATGGGGTGAGTGAACTGTTCCTCGATGGAGCCATATCAAAAACATGATCAAAGGGGTGCAACTTGAAGAAAGCCCAGGAAGGTAGCCTATCGAAGGAAGGTGAAGGAGGGAAGATGACTGCCACGCCTATTACTTTAAACATGTTAGCTGTAGTGATGGCGCAGGAACTGGGGAAATTCAGCAAACAAGTGGATCGGCAGTTTAAGCGGCAGGGCAAGGAGATAAAAGAATTCTTTAAGGCCACTGTCGTGGAGGATTTGGGCCTGATTCGGGAGCAGCTGGTAAACACTTTGAACATTGTTAAAGTGCAGGATGAGACTTTGAAAGGTGTGGAGGAGGCCCTGCTGCAGCACGAGGATCAGCTTGCCTCATTAGAGGCTGAGTTGCTGATAGTGGCGGATAGCAATAAAGGTTGAAAGTGGAGGATCTAGAGAACAGGCCAAGGCAGTTAAACCTCAGGTTGGTGGGGCTGCCAGAGGAATTGAAGCGGACTCAGTACTTTGCGATGATGTTTTCTCGGTTGGTGGGCAGGGATGAGGTGTTCGCCTCTCCGGAATTGGACAGTTCACCGGGTGCTTGGGCAAAAGCCAAATCCGAATCATTCCCGGTGATTGTCTGTTTTCATAATGACCAACGGAAGGAGCAGATCTTGGAGTGGGCAAAGAGGATCCGGAATATCGACTGGAGCGGGCACAAGGTGTGCACCTATCAGGGCATTGGGACTGAGCTGACTAAGAAATGGGCAGCCTTCAACAGGGTGATGGCTGTTTTCTGTAAGGGTGTGCGATTCGGGATGGTGCACCCGGTGAGGTTTCGGGTCACCATGGATTCGAAGGATAATTCTTGTGATATGCCGGAACAGACAGAGGCCTTCATCAGGGAGAAGAAGTTGGGCCATTGTGAGATGGCTTATTTGGGATTCTACGTCTGAAGGGGGGATGCCTGTGTTCTGTACTTACGCCTTTGTGGGGTTATGTGTTTTTGACCTAGTTTGGAGGGAGGGTTTTGACGAGTTGAGGGGATGGTTTTGTGTGCTTTCGAGGGGAAAGGGGCTGATTAATGATGGTGGGGTTTGAATGCGTTGGTGGGGAGTTTGGGCCAGAGGGGATGGGGAGGTTGTTGTTTTTGAAGGGATATTGGAGGAGAACCTTGGCTGGGGGTCACTTTGCTAGCGATGAGGAGAGGGCAGGTTAGCGAATGGGAGTTGAGTGGGGGAGGGGGGAGGGGTGGTGGCTGCGGTCTGTTGGGCCTGTTTGTGGGGGCTACAGTGGACCTAGATGTTTATGTGGTGGGGGGAATGGGGTGCCAGGCAGTCTGCGGGCCTGGCCGGAGGCACAGGGAGTGCGAACAGTGTCCAAGGTTTTTTATTTGTCTCACCATAGATTTGGTGTTCCTGCAACAGAATTATCTTCAGGTGCGGGACCAGATCAGGTTGCGTAAGGCTCGGGTGAGACAGATTTTTCACTCAGGGTTCGATAGTATGACCTTGACCAGGGGGGTGGTGATTTTGGTTAGTAAGAGGGTTCAGTTTCAGGCAGTGATGGTGGTGGCACACCGGGAGGGTTATGTGATGGTACTGGGTACACTGGAGGGGAAGGCACTGATGCTAATGAACGTGTATTGTCCGAACTGGGACGATGTTACATTTATGAAATGGCTGTTGGCTGCCATTCTGAAGTTGGTTATGCACCAGTTGATTTTAGGGGAGGATTTTAACTATGTTTAAATCCAAAGTTAGACTGCTCCAAGACAAGGTTACTGTCTCTTTTGGGGATGGCGAAGGTGTTGTCTGCATTTATGGGCGAGGCAGGGGGGGCGGATTCGTGGCAGTTTGTGAACCCGGGTGGTAAAGAGTTTTCAGTTTTTTCGCCGGTGCACAAGGTATACTCAAGGATTGACTTCTTCATTATGGGTAAGACTTTGCTCCCTGAGGTAAAAGGTATTCGGCAGTGGTCATCTCAGACCATGCACTGCATTGGATGGATCTGAAACTGGAGGCGGGTCGGGCGCAGCGTACGGGGTGACGGTTGGATGTGGGTCTTGGTGGAGAAGGTGAAAGCTAGGTGGGAAGAGGAGCTGAATCCCATTTTGGAGGAGGAAGTGTGTGTGCAGTGAGTCTCTCCGTAGAGTGAATGCTACGTCATCCTGCGCGAGGTTAAGTTTGCTACAACTCAAGTTGGTGTTCAGGGCACATCTCACCAAAGTCATAATGAGTTGTTTTTTTGAGGGGGTTGAGGATAGGTGTGAGTAGTGCTTGAGAGGGCCTGCGAACCATGTGCATATGGCCTGATCCTGCCCCAAGTTTGTGGGTTTTTGGGGCCTTTCTTTGACACCATATCGGTGATTTTAATGTGAATTTGGAGCACTCCCCATGAATTACAATACTCGGGTATCGGGCCGGAATTGAGAACAGGTATGATGGCAGATGCATTGGCTTTTGCCTCCTTGCTGGCTTGGCGGCAGATCCTGCTGAGTTGGAGGCAGGCGTCACCACCCAGTGCCGCAGGATGGCTGGGTGACGTAATGGAGTTTTTGCATCTCGAGAAGGTTAAGTTCACAGTGACAGGTTCTATTACAGATGGCATCCGTTTATATTGCATTTCAAGGATCTGGCCACCGTTAGCTGTTAGCGAGGAGGTGTTCTGTTGGGGAGGTGGAGGTTATCATTGTTCAGGGAGGTTTGCTTTTGGCTGTTATGGTTAGTTGAGGTGGATGATACTTGCTTTATTGTTTGACTGTTACATATAAAATGTTAAAAACTCAATAAAAAAATATATTTTTAAAAAAGCGTCCCTACTACGCGGTATAACGGGGGACTACTGTATGAAGAAAATGTGAACTCCGAAAAGCCACCATATCCATATGGGAACCCCTCTGCCTCTAGGCCTCTGTGAAATCTTTCCAGATGCAGGGAAGTGTTTAAGTGCAGCTTACAGATGTTTCCCTTCTACTTCAGATTCACAAATCATTAAAACTGGCAATGCAGATTAACAAGGTCATAAAATATACAAACAAAGCACTGGGATCCATTTCCAGAGAAATAGAATTGAAAGGTAGAGGGGCAGTGCTAATCTTCTTCAGACCACACTTGGAGAACCGAGCACAATTCAAGACTACATATTATAAAAAGTGTATAGAGCTGCTCCAGCTGGTACAAGAAGGATTTACAAGAATGATCCTGAAACTACAAGGCCATAACTATCAGGAAAGACTGAACAGAGTGGTCTCTTTTCTCTAGACGAGAACAGGTTGGGGGGTGATCAATAGAGGTCTTTAAGATTGAATCCCCCACCCATTATAGAATCCACATAAATATAATTTCATTGGATTTCCCAAACATTGCTTGCTGTTGGCACCATCTATTCTACTTAAACCTACAAAAACAAAGCAAACACAGATGTCTGTGCAGCACGTGCGAGTCCCCCTTCTAATGGAGAATATCTTGGCTTTTAAACTGTTGCCACACAACCCTTTCTGACCTGGGCTAGCCCCATTTCCGATACCCTGTCTGACTTGGACTATACCCCCTTATCTGACCTGGGTCTTGTCTGACCTGGCTATCCCCAGCCACAACACATTTGTACCATGCCCAGCCTCGTTCCCCTCCTATCTCAATGTGTGTCCCCGTTCACACTCCACTGGTTGGATTCTTTAAATCCTAGACAGAAAAGGTGAGGAATGTCCACCAGGCCCACCAATATTGTTGCCGCCCATCCGATGGTACAACCTTGTGCACCAGCCTCCAACCAATCGTAATGCGGGGTGCGGGGGTGAGGGTAAGGCAGAGAATCAATAAATTAAGTACAAATTAGCCCAGCTCCACCTTTGATCAGATACATGACCTATTTAACATACTGGCAATGTGTGGGTTGCTTGGGCTTCTCACCAGATTCCTTTATATTTTCTTTAAAATGAAATGAAAAATGAAAATCGCTTATTGTCACGAGTAGGCTTCAATGAAGTTACTGTGAAAAGCCCCTAGTCGCCACATTCCGGCGCCTGTCCGGGGAGGCTGATACGGGAATCGAACCGTGCTGCTGGCCTGCTTGGTTTGCTTCAAAGGCCAGCGATTTAGCCCAATGAGCCCTAAATAAGGTTTCTCTTAATTTTGTCCCTATCTCTCCTCAGCTTTCTGACTTTAGGGTAGTCTCTCTGGCTTCCAGTGGCCCTGTGGAACCTCATGTTCTTTGTTTCTGGGATTATAAAGTGGGGAACACAGCCTATTTGATCTTGGAAAGGAGGCTGTAAAACCATTCTAATCTCACCCGACAGTTACCACTGTGCACTTTCCAATCAGGAGTGACTGTGAAGGAGTTAGGGCAAACAAACTTGGCCATGGGTCAATGATGCCAACTGTACACCCCAACTATTGGTCTGGCTGTGATCAGCCAATTCAACATAGGTAGGAAATCAAACGTGTTCTTTGACAGTTCAGTACTCTTGGATAAGGTCTTTTTGCGCTCAGCCATCAGGAGTTTATATTTTTATTTCCCCCAACATTATCCATTAACTACCCGAGCTAGTCTCAGGGCCAGCCTGTTCTTGGCTCCTTGTTACGTAACAAGCTTGCCCACATAAATCACATCACGAAAGACATGTTCAATATTTGCATATGATTGCTGTTGCTCTCCCCTTGCTAGCTGGGAAAGGACATAGTTTGCATTGTTCATTGTGCGATGCGTAAGGTCATTATGATTCTATGTATTGCACAAAACTGGCAAGTGCATTAAAGCCTCTCAATGGTCTGTCTGTATCCAATCCAATTACACCTTTGGCATCCTGGAAATAAAGTGAGTACTGAAGGTGCCATTTGGATTACGGTCCATCATTTACCCAGCCATGCATGTCAATCACTTCATGTTCACAACTCGTTTCAATTGCTAACAATAATGAGCAGTAATCAGGAATTCGACTCCCCAAGGACACTGAATAATCCCAGAGCTGTCCATGGGGATTCATTCTTTTCAAATTGCAAGTTTATAAATGGAGGAAACCAAAAGACCAGATATGCCTTTTGGTTTGCTAGTTTTCTGAGCTGGCCAAGGCTCAGTGGCCTTAGAGTATAGTCGAGAGCACATTCAAGGCACTGGAGAGGAAAATACGACACAGGGACACATTGAAGCATAGAGGTGCAGTGGTCACAGGGGAGTCCAACAATCAGGGGGCAGAGAGGCGTTTTAATAGCCATCTGTGTGGTGTTTTTCCTTCCTGGTGTCAGCATGAATGACAACATCACTGGGAGGATGCATTGCAATTTGTGGGGGGGGAAAGGGTAACAGCCAGATGTCCTGGCCTATTTGGGATTCATTGACATGGAAAGGAAAATGATTTGAGTTTGTTCAGGTAGAGTTTAGGAGTTTGTGAAGAAATTAGAGGACTTCACAAGATACTAATCCCCGAATTACTCCTAGCACCATGCACAGATTCAGTGGAGTATGGAATTCAGTGAGTCCAGTGGTGGTGGCCATGCTGAAGATCTGAAGGCAGTTTAGCAGCATTTTAAGTTGGGAGTTGGGTCAGGGGGGATGCCGATTAGGAGAAATCATGGGTTTGAGCCGGGGAGGATGGATGCAAGGTTCCAGGGATGGGCAGAGAAAGGGATTAAAGTGAGAAGTATTTGCAGGTGTGGGACTTTGGGAGGAAGGTCTTCCCAACCTTCCCGATAGCGCTTGCCTCCTTGTTGCTGGAGGCAGTGCTGACAAGCGGGGTGGTTGGAGAGGGGGGTCATCTTGGCAATTTACGGGAGGATTTTGGAGGAGAAGGGGGTGTCCATGGAGGGGGTTAAGGCAAAGTAGGAGGAAGAGTTGGGGGTTTGCTGGAGGAGGAACTGTGGTGCGAGGTGCTGCGGAGGGTAAACACCTCGACTTTGTGCACTTGGCTGGGGCTGATAATGAGCTGGATCCATGAGCTTCTGTCTTCCTTTCTGCATAACAGAAAAACTGATCTCTTCCTGAGAGTGATTTGCTTCTCCTCCTCACAAGCATTCTCTGTGTTCCTCTTTCTGTGTCTGTCTGCTTTCATGTCTACATCTATACACTGCTCACCTTGACCCTCCTGCACTTCTGCTTGTTGCTCTCCTTTTGTATCTGCCAGTAACATAGCAGCTTTCTTAACTTCCTTTCTGTTGACACTGCTTCCAGGTCAGGACCAAATGGGCTAGTTTTTCTTATTATCCAAGTAGTTGCAATTGATCCTTTACAATTGATGCAAAACTCCTAAATATCATTTTCAAACATTCTTTCAAACAATTACAGACACCACACACCTTAAAAAGAAATTACAAGCTTTCTTTACTGTATTGCTTCCAGGTCAAAGGTTGTCACATAAATGTAAGATTGATTATATGGTAGGTAACTATGTTGAATACCGAAAATAGAGATCTAAAAAATGTGGATAAGAGAGGCAAAGAACATGAGAACAGATTAGCAACTAATATAAAAATATTTTGTAGAATGTATAGATATTAAAATAGGTGTGGCTGATAAGGAACCAAAAAGGTGAATCTTGTGGATTCAAATATTATTCCAGAAATGTGAGCACAATCTACGCTGATATTCCAGTTCAGTACTGAGTAAATACTGCATTGTTAGAAGTCCCGAATGTTAAAGCGAGACCCCATCAGCTTTAACAAGTAGATGTAAGAGATCCCATCGCACTACTTTGAAGAAGAGCAAGGGGTGGTCTCCTTGGTATCCTGCGCAATGTTTAACGTTGTTTAAAATTGGACTGCTGTTTTTTTGGGAGCTTGCTGTGCCCAAATTGGCTGCCGCATCCCCTACATTACTACAGTGTCTAGGCTTCAAAAGTACTTCATTGGTTTAAAATCACTTTAGGATATCCTGAGATTGTGAAAGGCACTAAATAAATATAAATATTATTTATTTCCTTCTTTTTTGTACTCTTCTTGAGGCACTGACTCTTGCTGAGCAACAGTTCCACAAAGCCCATCGACACCTTTGCCAGGTGGCTACAGGTCAGCCTGGCTGTATGAATGTTAATTAACTACTGAATCATGAAGTAAAGTTTCAGAGTCAAACCCATTCCTGTGCTATCCTGCATTCCGCCCACGTGAATACTTCCTAAGTAGGGTGACTGGCTTGATGTTAATTAGAGATGCAATCTGATTTCCTTACATTCCATACTGCAGGGATGCTGCAGGCAGCTCTCGCATCCAAGCTTCTGTGTTGGTTGATGCTTGGAATTGGTGGTCGGACCTTCAATTTTGCATGGTTTAGAGCACACAGGGTGATACCTTCATCTGCCAGGTCACCGACGGAACGGTCCTCAGTGTGGTTCCCGTCCCATCCTCACGACGTGGAACAGCCTTTCTTCTCTTGTGTCACTACAGATAATGGTCTCATTGAGAGCAAAGAAAACTCACCCAACTGAGAAACATGATTTTGACAAGCATATCAGCCTACGGTATACAATGTCTGCAGGAAGCCAAATGGTCAGCCTGCTCTGAATCCACATGTACACTGTCTTATCCAGCTGAGATAAGCCACTTCAAGAAACAAGACAACACTGAGGCTCCTATCATGTGAGTTTCTACTTAAGATTCAGGATATGACTTTAGAAGTAAGAGGCCACCTTCCGATTGAAGTATCCTTCCTTACTTCTGAAAGAAAAACATCACGTTCATTCCCCTAACTCGCCGTGTTTATGGAACAGCTCTGATTACGGTACTCACTGCTGTGAGATGCTCTTTTAATGTCCCTGTGCATTGGCACAATTACAAAAATCATTCAGTTACAGCCTAACATCTGCTCTGCATTCACAAAATGCCACACATATATGCAATTGCTCCCAACTAAGTTCCATATTAAGATTAATAGATTTTTGAGAGCTAAGGGAATTAAAGGTTACTGAATCAGGTGGGTAGATGGGGTTAAGATACAGATGTCATCATCTAACTGAATGACATGAGAGTCTTGAAGGCTCAATGGCCCACACCTGATTTGATTTAGGTCTGATCCGAGTCTCAGCCAAACAGTTTTGAATTAAGTGGGAAAATCATCCAATTCAATGATATAGAACTGAAATACAATTAAAGCCCTTCCATTTACTCCCATTATATGAAAGTCGCTTCCCATTCATTTGTGGAACTCTAAAGAATTCTAGCCTCTCCCTACTCACCACAAAAGTATTAAATTGCCAAAGCTAAGCCCTTTCTTAACCACTCTTGCCTCTACTAGTAAAAATTGACATTCTACAAATACATGAATAGATTGGGAATAGAGTGATATGGACCCCAAAAGTGTAGAAGATTTTAGTTTAGACGAGCAGCATGGTCGGTGCAGGCTTGGCGGGCCGAAGGGCCTGTTCCTGTGCTGTACTTTTCTTTGTTCTTTGTTCATTTAACAGAGTTCATATGCCCTCATTAGCAATCATTTACATTCCAAAGCGATCATTTAGTCATCATTTGACGACAGTGATCAAATTGCATCAACATCGATCAACTGGCATGAAGTAAAATCACACAAAGATCAGACAATATCTTTAGCGATCATCTAGCTTCATTTAATTGCTCAGAATTCATTCAGTTGACATTAAAAGTGCAGAACCCCTCCCATCTCCCAGATTGCATTACCAGCTCCCACCCTGGATTGCAGCGCATATCCCCCCCAACCCCGGATTGCACTTTCCATTCCCTAGACTGCAACACCTACCACACCTCTGCCCTCCTGCCTTCCAGATTATAACATCTGCAACCCCTCCTGCACCCACCGCATTGCAACATCTCCTTTCCCTCCACCCCCAGAATACAGCACCTACCCCCTTACCCATCCCGGATTGCAGCACCTCCCTTCTCTCCTTAACCCTCCTTCCCCGCCCTCCCCCAAATACAGCACCTATCCCCCTGCCCTGCCCAAGAGTGCAGCACCTACCCTACCTCTGCCTTCCTGAGTGCAAGCCCTATTCTGCCTCCTCCCCCAGATTGCAGCATTCATTGTTCTGACACACTACTGCCCTCAATCCATCACATCAATGTCCTCAGTTGGACCCATGTCAAACAGAATCAGTTTTGGGTGCAATCCCTGTGTGGGGTCACAATTGTCCAACTTCAGAGTGAGTGCAATTAATGAAAGAACCGACAGAGGGTAAAACTGCTGGTCCAGCTCCATTGTGTTTATCTTCTTTGCCTTTCACTCCTGTCTCGTATTGTAAGAACCATGTGCAGCATTTCAGCGTTAATTCTTGTAAATGTACAGTGCATATTGGTTGAAAGAGAATGATTCACACTGGGATATATTTTAAAATGTGCTTATTCATGGGCAGAAATACTCTTGTTCAGTTTTCAATTCACCAAAATAGGAGACAGAAGGCCCCAAACTGGACTACTCAGTCCAGAGCTGGTCAGCTGATCACTATGGTCCCTCTGCTGGACTGGGACCAGGTTAAAGGTAACAAAAGCTGTCAAGTACTGTCGACAATTCAATTCCCAATAGTAATGTTCTTCAAAGTCCTATCAGTTTGAGATTACTAACAGCTACAGAATGTCCTTGAAGATCTGATTAAACACCTAATCACGCCAGCCTGATCACTAAGAACAGTGCAGGCTGCACATCTAATTTGGAATCCGAGAATTCTTTTTTGTTATTTTGTTGTTTTTCTTCAGAAGAACTGAAGGCCATTCCCTCCCACTAAGAGGACAAAGGGGAAGGGAGCTTGGATGAAGATGGGCAAATTGACAGACAGCTCTTTCCCACAGGCCCCTGTAGAGGAAGCAATTGCTTTTACAAATGCCTGTCTTTATAAAACTAAAAATCTGGAATCTTCCATTTAAGATGGAGATGAGGAGGAATTTATTTTCCTAAAGGGTCATTAATCTTTAAAATTCTCTTCACCAGAGAGCCTTTGAGGTTAGTTCATTTAATATATTCAAGGCTGAGTCAAGATAGATTTTTGATCGACAAGAGGGTCAAAGTTTCTGAGTGGCAGGCAGGAAAGTTAAGTTAAGGCCACGATCGGACCTCTCTGAATGGTAGAACAGGCTTGAGGGGCCTATTCTGATCCAGACAGATAGCAAGTCTCAACTCCCTGTCTGGAATCTTTGATCCCACATGGATACGATAATTGGCTTCGCCAACTCTGGATAAGGAATAGAAAGATGAAGAAAACTTAGCCAGGGCTCATCTACTTACAGCTAACCAATGACCCTTACCAGAAAGTATATCAGGTGAGGAAAGAATCAAGATTAGGCGCCATGCTTTCTGTAATCAACAAACTGTGACACATATTGTTAATGCTCATATATGATCATGGAAATTCGTTAGAGGGTGGTTAGTGTCTCCTGAGCCATAGCTTAGTAGGAAACACAAGAGAAAATGTTGTAAAGCAATATAGTCCAATAACTGGTGGTTTTTTTTTGACTTAGTGGGAGTGCTCGTTGCTGAGACAGAAGGTAGTGAGTTCAAGCCCTGCTCCAGGGCTTGAGAACATTATGTAGGCTGCACCTTCAGATCAGGCTGTAAATCAAAGAATGAGCGGAATTTTCCATTCTAAAGACACCGGGCAGGAAAGTCAGAGTGATACCCGCTGGGCGGGTAAACACGAATGATCTTCTAGTTTGCAGCTCATTAATTGTGCATGCAAGAGGAACTTGACAAATCATGCGGTGGGGGAGGGCAGGAAGTCCCCTGCCCTGCCATTACCACACAGGGTCCAAGGTCCTGACACCATATTTACAGGCTACCCAGGCAGACAGCCACTCATTGTTGGCCAGGAGCTCATGTTACACCTCCAGAGTCCTTGTACTGGAGAAGCTGGCAGATGTGAACAACCACATCTTAGGTCATAAGGAGGGTGCCTCCGGCACTGCGTTTCACTCATCTCTAGCTATGGACACCGCCAGTTATACACCTATGGTTGGGCCAATACTTGTCGGTCCATGTTTCCCATCCCCTTGGCCTCATAGGTATCTCTTGCTGCTCAGACCCTTGCTCCTCCTGGCTCTGCGATGGGCCCTCCTTCTCGTCCAGGAGAGCCAACAGCAGGGCTGGGTTGTCTGCAGCCTGTTTCATTGACGCCTCAGTTGATGAGTGAACAAATTGAAGTGATACATTAAGTGAACTTGTCCTTTCCAGGTTTCCCTCCATCTTCAAGACAGCAGGTAAGTACCAAATCGTTCACTTGGCCTCCACCCGGACATGGCATCCCCGCCCACCCACCCAGATAAAGGACCCCCTGAAGAACCACGGATGAGTGTTCCGCCCATTCATACACTAATGTCTATGGAGACATTGCTCTTTGACCAGGGTAATGAAAGCCATGAGCAAGAAGTTTCCAAGCAGCCACTTTTCCACTTGTCTCCACTATCCTCAAAATCTAGTCTCGAAAGAGATTATTGCCATGGCAGCATAGAAAGAATAACCACATGATCCCTTGTCAGCCATGACCATACACTGTGGAGGTTTGGAATTGAGAATTGGCCATGTCCCTTGGAAGCATTCCACCTCCCTCTCCACCATCATCCTTGCCTCTGACTGTAGCTGATGGCAAATGGCACTACTGCTGATAGGAGTAAATGGCCGCTCCACACCTTGCTGGAATTGTGATGTTATGAGGGCCATGAGTCAGGGGCAAACCAACTGCAATGTGGGCTTAATCACTGAGAGGGGAACACAAGTGAGCATCTTTGATATCTAGTTGTCTCAATTAATAGGGTGTCCTTTAGTTGGCCACATATGTTGACCCTGAACTTCACCAACTCAAAAGAACCCTCCGTCCACCTTGAGGGATCTCACCGACTGACTGTGTGGTCAAGGTCAGTTTGTCAAAACAGTGCACATCACCCTTTACCCTCTCCCTGTCACCCACCAACTCTCCCCATCACCATAGACCCACCTAAAGCACCGTTCCTCTCCCCTCTGTCACCCTTGAACCTCCCCCGTTTCCCTGGACCCCATCGCGATCCACCTCCACATACCATCCTGCCTCTCAGAGCCTAAACTCATCATAGTTCCCATATCTAATCTGACCCTGCATCTGACCCTCCATTATCAGCCATCTGTAACCACCCAATCAGACCTTCACTTTCCACATTCTCACCCTGAACCCGTCACCCTACTGCATTGCTCCCCCTGTCCTGACTGTGACTGTTCACTCCTATCAGCAGTAGCCCGAGTTTTCCTCCCAGGGCCCCATTAACACCACTGACCCTGTCCTCTAAGGCAATTCCCCACCCTTCCGTAGACACTCTCACCCCATTCCCACCCTCCCCAGATATTCTCGCCTCTCTTTTCCTTGACGTTTCCCCCAGCCACCAACTTCTCAGGCACTTTCCCCAACCTTCCCCCAAAGGCCTGCTCCCCTGTCCAGCCTCCGGTCCACCCAACCATCCCCACACCCATCCCTCTTCACCTGCATCCCTTGTCTAGTCTTGGCACAACGTTTGCTAATGGCATTCACCAACCATCCCCACACCCATCCCTCTTCACCTGCATCCCGTGTCTAGTCTTGGCACAACGTTTGCTAATGGCATTCACTATGAATGAAGTTATGTGAGGTCTCCAAGAAGGAGAAAGCAACATCTACAGCCCTCAAAGTCATGGATGAGGTGAAGCTATCCAGATGCACGACACTTAAATACAATCGTAAAACTGAACATTCTAAATTCACACTGGCAAGGAACTTTATTTGGACGAGGATTTCAATTCCAGGGAACTGGCTTTTCAATGAACATTCATGAGATGCTGAGGGATCCAAATGGGGTTCCCGACATAGTTCACCAGCAAACATGACCCGTCTTTAAACCTGACTTGAAAGTCACAGTTTATCCCATTGTTGGGAAAGAGGTTTTTTGCCTCTTGTCAAAATAAGTACCCGTGCCAACCACCATGCCACTCTACACACTCTCCTTCTGGAATCGCATTCCACTGATTGAGTGACCATAGCCAAGGTTGAGGGGCACCCAGATTTTCCCAGAGTTTACCAAACTAAAACTGTGCAGGGGGAGTAAGTTTCCTCCAGTTGGTCCAGCTGAGTGTTTTTCAAACATTTTTCCTCGGGGTCCACTTCTGCCAACTGACCGAGCGTAACGACCCATATTTGCTTACCTTTCATGCTTGGTCCTCACAATCTCACTCTAATTCGGTTCAAAGTAGGACGGCAATGCGCATATCAGGTGTAGAGTTCAGCCAGTTCCTTTGTGCCGTCTTCACCTTTGTTAGAATGGAAAATCCAATCTCACACATGTAGGTCGTTGTGAAGGGCATCCTCCCCGTGTGTACGTGGGTTTCCTCCGGGTGTTCCGGTTTCCTCCCACAGTCCAAAGATGTGCAGGTTAGGTGGATTGGCCATGATAAATTGCCCTTAGTGTCCAAAATTGCCCTTAGTGTTGGGTGGGGTTACTGGGTTATGGGGATAGGGTGGAAGTGTTAACCTTGGGTAGGGTGCTCTTTCCAGGAGCCGGTGCAGACTCGATGGGCCGAATGGCCTCCTTCTGCACTGTAAATTCTATGGAACAAAATATTTGTTTTACTCTGCACTGGATACTCCTGGGAGATGATACACCAGAATGCTGACAGCCTCATGGACATTTGGTGTGTTTTTAATGTGCTGTCACAGGTCAGGTACAGCAGCATAGTCTTTTCATTTGGAGTTAGCTGTAAGTGAATAACTGACTCTGAGGTCTCAATCTCAAAAGGAATTTTTCACGCACCACTTTGCTTTCAAAATATGAAACTTCTCTCATTTGCCAGTACTGCCATGCATATTACACACATGGGCTTTGCATCATTATTTTCATTGGCACAATTGACAAAACCATACCTCAAGAAATCATCTTTATACTGCTTTGTTCCCGAGTTACGTTTCTTCTTTGTAGGTTAATCACCAGAGGCCTTGAAGCTCTGTACAGAGCTAACACTAGCACTCTGTCCTGCCATGGATTTTCCTGAGCAGCTCTCTCCAGCAGGTTCAAATGTGAGATCTTGGCCAGTAGGTACACTGCCCATTTGGGTCTTTGGCTGTAACAAAATTATTCCCCTTCACAGTCCTCTTGCTTTGCTTGCTAGTAGTTAGAAAATGGAAGGGGCTCTCCTCTACGATTTGGTACCAAAAACATGTACAGAACGCTTGATGTCGAGTGTACATGCAGGGCGCGTGACCTACTCACTGTTGCCACTTATGGCCGGAAAATTGTATACAGCCTCATTTTGTTCTCATTTAAAAGCTGATAGCAGTCGCCATTCTCAATGTAAATGCTGGTAGCGGCCATTGGGCACATCTCCCGTGAAAAGGACTGCCACGACCTATCGTGCAGTGACCCACTTTGAAAAACCCTGGTCCAGTCAAGCCTACCCCACCCAGTGGACATTGACGTCTAAGGCTATCTGAAGACAAGTAGGAAGAATCCCAGCAACAGGTCAAAGTAAATCCTCCTGCAGTCATGAATAAGTCAGATTGACTGGACAATCAACAGCAATTACTTGTATTTATATAGTACCTTTAACCAAATATACTGTTCCCAGGTTCTTCACAGGAGTGATAATCAACAAAATTTGACATTGAGTCACATATGGGGATATTAGGGCAGACAGGATCTGTTTTAAGGAGTGCCTTAAAGTTGAGAAGAGAGGTAGAGAGATTTATGGAGGGAATTCCGGAGTTTTGGGGCCAATAGCAGTGTAATAATAATAATAATCTTTTATTGTCACAAGTATGAAGTTACTGTGAAAAGCCCGTGAACTGTCTTCTGCATTTTCAGATTACCCAGCCTGCCAGAGTGGTTTACCTTGGCTCTGATCCTCTATTGTTTGGCATATTTGCCTTCGATGCACCTCACCCCAAGGAGGATGACTCCTAGGTGTGTGTTGCACCTGCAATGGGTTAAATTGCTTCATTGTCATTAACTGTGGTTCTCAGCGCTGAACAAGGGAAGACACCAAAGCATTAACCTGCCCTTTCCTTTACCAATAGTGATAGCGTTCCTGTGTTCGCCTTTGCTGGAGTAAAATAAAAAACAGCAGGGAGGAGAGGGGCAAGGTAAAGCTGGCAACACTGGTTTGATACAGTGCATTCCAGGGGATGCTATCACTTTCAATTAAATGAATAATTTAAGGGATAATGAAATAAAGCTCAATTTTCCTCCCTTGTTGCATGCAGGAGGGTCCAGGAGATTAATCTGTCATCCCTGAAGACTCCTGGATAAGCGTTGAGGGTCGGCACAACTAGGGCAAGGGAAGGACACATATCCACACAGGAATATGCATCAGGGACAATATTCATTGGCATAAGTGGGATAATCTCTTGGGGTTGTCACCCATATATTTTTTTACAATTGACTTCTCTAAAGCTTTCTGAAATTTTAAATGCTTTCCTTTTATTGAAAAAAGTGTTCTGATGTTGAAACATTATTTAAGCTCAGAACTAGAGTGCGGTTCCATTCTCTTTCCACCCTGGCCAATCTAACATCATGCCTGATTTCAAACTGGTATAAAATGGAAACGCTACACTAACCGAACCTTCATCAACCCCAGAAGATAGGAGGCTAGCCCAGAATTGGATAGCAATCAGAGTTATTAGATCTCCATTTGAATCTCAAGTTGGGTTTAATGGTTCACAACACTCTAGGCTGCTTTCTCCAATCTTTGGCGAAGGGTCTGTGTCCTTCAGGATTCAGAGCACTGGCGATTTCACAAGCAGCTGTGAGGGGAAAGCAGCTGATAGCAGGCACACAGAGCGATCTTTGTGCTCTATTCTGGGAGGTTAAATCAATCCTGTTGACTGAGACTGAGTGGCACAGCTTGGACTTCAGTCAGCTGTAGATAATGGCCCTGAGAACACCATGTTGAGCTGCCCGTTTGGTTCCCCGTTGGTCAATCTCACACAAGACCAAATATTTTTAGTACCTGAGGAAAGAAGTCTGTCTGCAATTAAATTTTTAATTCTTAAAACTATGACTATATTGTATTGATCATATAGTAGTGATGAGTGTGATATTGTCTGTGAAACTGACTCGATATAGACTGAAACTAATGATGTTACAGAGCCTGTGAAACTGACTATGTTAGTGGGAGAAACTGGCCGTATTATAATCTGTGAAACTGTAACTGTATATTGCAGACTATGAAACTGATCAGAGTGCCTTCAATTCACCTTACACTGCGATACATGGGGGTGGCATGGGGGCACAGTGGTTAGCTGGAAATCCCACCGGCGTAAATGGCGTTTTGGGACTCCCATGCGCCACCGATCCCACCCCCAGAAACGGGAGCAGAAAATCCTCCCAAATGGTTGTGGGTTGCTGTGGAGGCTGTTGCTTAATCCAAGGATTAGTTAATTGGCCTTTGATGACAGTTCCCAATAAAGGATTCCATTATCATACCTCCGGGCATTACCTTCATGACACCATTGGCTATTTATGTAGGTGGCAGTTCTTCAGTTCAAACATTTCATGACCATAAGATATAAAAGCAGAATGAGGCCACTCGGCCCATCATGTTTGCTCTGCCAATCAATCATGGCTGATATTTTTCTCATCCCCATTTTCCTGCGTTCTCACCATAACCCCTGATCCCCTGGGCAGCACGGTAGCACACGTGCCCAGCACTGTGGCTTCACAGCGCCAGGGTCCCAGGTTCGATTCCCGGCTTGGGTCACCGTATGTGCGGAGTCTGCACGTTCTCCCAGTGTCTGCGTGAGTTTCCTCCGGGTGCTCCGGTTTCCTCCCACAGTCCAAAGATGTGCAGGTTAGATGGATTGGCCATGCTAAATCGCCCTTTGTGTCCAAAAAGGTTAGGAGGGGTTATTGGGTTATGGGGATAGGGTGAAAGTGAGGTCTTAAGTGGGTCGGTGCAGACTCGATGGGCCTAATGGCCTCCTTCTGCACTGTATGTTCTATGTAATCAAGAGCCTATCAATCTCTGTCTTAAAGACACTCAGTGATTTGGCCTCCACAGCCTTCTGCGGAAAAAGTTCCACAGATTCACCACCCTCTGGCTGAAGAAATTCCTCCTCATCTCTGTTTTAAAAGATTATCCCTTCAGTCTGAGATTGTGCCCGCTGGTTCTAGTTTTTCCTACTAGTGGAAACATCTTCTCCACTTCCACTCTATCCAGACATTGCACTATCGTGTAAGTTTCAATAAGATCCCCCCTCATCCTTCTAAACTTCAACAAGTACAGACCCAGAGTCCTCAACTGCTCCTCATGTTACAAGCTCCTCATTCCAGGGATCATTCTTGTGAACTTCCTCTGGACCCTTTCCAAGGCCAGTGTTTCCTTCCTGAGATACAGGACCCAAAACTGCTCATAATATCCAAAATGGGGTCTAACCAGAGCCTTTATAGCCTCTGAAGTATTCTAGCCATTTCAACATGAATGTTAAAATTGCATTTGCCTTCCGTTTTTAAAAAATAAATTTAGAGTACCCAATTCATTTTTCTAATTAAGGGGCAATTTAGCATGGCCAATCCACCTACCCTGCACATCTTTGGGTTGTGGGGGTGAAACCTACGCAAACACGGGGAGAATGTGCAAACTCCACACAGACAGTGACCCAGAGCCGGGATCGAACCTGGGACCTCAGCGTCGTGAAGCTGCAGGGCTAACCCACTGTGCCACCGTGCTGCCCGCATTTGCCTCCCTAACTACCGACTGAACTTGCACGTTAACCTTAAGAGAATCTTGAACTAAGATTCCTAAATCCCTTTGCGCATCAGGTTTCCTAAGCATTTCCACATTTAGAAAATACACTGTGCCTCCATTCTTCCTCCCAAATTGTATAACCTCACACTTTTCCACATTGTATTCCATCTACCACTTCTTTGTCCACTCTCTTAGCCTGTCCAAGTCCTTGTGCAGCCCCCCTACTTCCTCATTACTACCTGTACCTCTGCATGTCTTTGTATCATCTGCAAACTTAGCAACAGTGCCCTCAGTTCCTTCTTCCGATCATTCATATATCATATTGTGAAAAGGTGTCCCAACACAGACCCCTGAGGCACACCACTAGTCACCGGCTGCCATCCTGAAAAAGACCCCATTATCTCCATTCTCTAGAGGTCTTCTGCCAGCCAATCCTCTAACCGTGCCAGTATTTTACCCTTAACACCATGGGCTTTTAACATATTTAGCAGTCTCCAATGTTGCACATTGTCAAAGGCCTACTGGAAATCTTAATAGATCACGTCCACTGGTTCTCCTTTGTCCAACTTCCTTTTACCTCCTCAAAGAACTCTTTTTTTAAATAAATTTAGAGTACCCAATTATTTTTTTTTCCAATTAAGGGGCAATTTAGTGTGGCCAATCCACCGAACCTGCACATCATTGGGTTGTGGGGGTGAAACCCACGCAGACATGGGGAAAATATGCAAATTCTATATGGACAATGGCCCAGGGCTGGGATTCGAATCCAGGTCCTCAGCGCCGTAGTCCTAGTCCTTCTCAAAGGACTCCTAACAAATTTGTCAGACACGACCTCCCCTTGACAAAGCCACGCTGACTGAGTCCTATTTTATCATGCACTTCTAAGTACTCCGCAATCTTATCTTCAATAATGGACTCTAAAATCTTACCAATGACCAAAATCAGGCTACAGCCGACACCAAACAAAATATTTTTTTGGTTGGGAGGTGGTTGGTGATAATTAGTCAAGTGGCTCGCATTGTGGGAAACCAATGACTATCACTCTGAAAGCCTCCTGGCCCCTCGCCTTCCAGTCTACATAAACCGGAGGTCATCCAAACTTCTGCTGGCTGTATCTTAAATCACACCCAGTCCCATTCAACCTTGTGCTCACTCATCTACACTGGCTCCTGCTCCAGCAAAGCCCCTATTTTAAAACTAGTACTCTTGGGTTCAAGCCTCTCCATTTCATGCCCCTTCCTATCTCTATAATCTCCTCCAGCTTGACAGCCCTCCTAGATACAGTATCTGTGCTCCTCTGGTTCTGGCTTATTGTGCATCCCTGGATTTAACTGTTCTTCCCTCGGCAGCCATGCTTTCCATTGCCTTGGCCCTTAGTTCTGGAATTTCCTCCTTAACCCTCTCTACCTCTCTTTCCTCCTTTGGAACGCTCCTTAAAACCTAAATCTTTAACTAAGCATTGGCTACCTGTCCTAATATCTAACTTAAGCCACTTGGAGTCAAACTTTGTTTGATAATTGTTTGGATGAAGCACTTTAAAGGCATGACATAAATGTAAGTTATTGTTGGTAAATTCTGTGTTGCCTGGAGGGGGCGGGGGAGAGAGGTGAGTGATGATTGGGGGGGGGGGGGAAGCAAATGGATTGGATCTGCTGCCCAGAAAAAAAAATCTAAGGAAAGATTAGATACTTCACTTCTGTTAACACGGCAGCTTTGAATTTTTAGCCTCCAAACAGGGTTAGGTAACTTGGCCGCAGTGTTACCATTCTGCAGACAGTGGACAAACAAAAGCTGATAGAGGCAGAAGCAGGCCTTTGTACAACGTGGGAGTGACAGGAGAGCGCAGCGATTTTTCAAAGGGAGTGGTGTAACATTTACACAGCACCAGTGAAGGACAAAACATCATACCTTCCGATTGCTTCACTCACTGTATCAGCCACGGCCTGCTGGGAGCACTCCTGCCTGAGTCAGAAGGTTGTGGCTCAAGTACCATTCCATAGACAGGAGCACAAAGATTATGAGTGCGATTTTCCCACCACGTTGTACCCAGCGCCGATCCCGTTACAGCCGGTGCATTGTGGGAGAAGCTAAAATCGAGCTTCGCGTCGGGCCGCGTGCATTGCACCCGACCCGCTACCCCCTTCCATGATCCAGTGAGGGCGTGATCCAGATAAGCAGTTTTAAAATAGTCATTAGGCTCATTTAAATATGCGCAGCCTGTTTGAGGCCGCAGTCTCCCAGCTCCCGGTATTCCAGCCACAACGGCTAAGCCTCACGCCGGGCAGGCCTCACGCCAGCAGAAATTAGTACTGGTCTCCAAAAACAAAGACCAGACATGATGGCCACGCCAGGCGGGAGGGGGTGGAATTGGAGGCCATTAACTCGGGTGGTCAAAGTCAGGGCAGTGCCGCAGACACCTGGCAGTGCCAACCTGGCAGTGCCAACATGGGACACTGGTAGTGTCATCCTAGCATTTCAGTGATGCAAGGTTGCCATTCCAGGACAAGGGTAAGTGCCCAAGTGCCAGGTTCTCACTGTCAAGGGGCGGGGCTGGAGAGGGACATGCCCATGAAAGGGGTGTGAAGGGGGGGGGTAATAAGGGGTGGGGGGTGAAGGAGGGGTTTGAAGGTGGGTGACTGAAAGGGACGACCTTAAAGGTGGGGGGTTCCCCAGCGACCCCATAGTAGGGCATGCTCACTTGATGGGGCGATGCCCCGATGTCTGCGAAGATGGATGGATGTGGGACCAGGTCACCTCACGTTTGGGTGGTGTGGGGTGGGGGTTGGGTTCACATGCACTTTTAGTGATGGGGTGAGGTTACCCCTCCAGGGCGAGTGTTGCCCATGTCAGCGGGGGCCATGATGTCTGTGGTGGGAGGTAACTCTCAACCTCGCTTTGAGATCTGCGCACCCTTTAAAAATTATGCCTCAATTTCTGAGGAGCCGGTCTTGCTGACATCTTCAGATCCCGCTGCAGAAAAAAATTCGAAGGGCTCGATATGATGGCCGCGTTGAGCCCGACTCGGGATGCGATGTGGCCAATAAATCTTGCGCGAGGCCTCTCGGATGGGGCCGTTGGCTGGAGGCCATGCAGGAGAATGGGCATATGGTCAGTGGGAGGGATCAGTCATTCGGGTCAGTCCGAATGGCATTAACAAACTTACGTGGATCTCGTGGTGAGGGGGAAACTTCAGGGAAGGGGACTAGGGGGGAGGCGGCATGGATGGCCCAAGGCATGGCATGGTGCTGGACGGGGGCGGTACCTGCCGCATTCCCGTGAGGGCTGGTGGGAGGGTTCAGTGCCAGCTCACCTCAGCCGCATTCCCGTGAGGGCTGGTGGGAGGGACAGTGCCAGCTCACCTCTGCGTTCCGGTGTAGGGTCGTTTACCTTCTTGTGGCAATAGGTGCTGGTCCTCCTGGTGACATTGCCTGAGCTGTTGGCCGCTGCCATTTCCTCCCAGATGGCACTGGCTGCTCTGTGGCTTACTCTCCGGGACCCTCGGGGGAACAGAGCATTCCTCCTGGCCTTCACCGTCTCTAGGAGCTTCCCCAAGTCTTCATCCCGAATCATGGCTGCGAGCTGTGTGGGGTAGGTTGTGCAGGAGCAGTTTATGTGCTGCGCTACCTTGTTAGCGGGGAGCTGGCGAGCACGGTGCCGTCGATTTGGCTGGCAAGCCTTAATTTGCAGCATGAAGCACGTGGGGCTTCCTCAAGTGGACCAATGAACATTTGATTGCAGTGACGTCCTCGGTGACTGAGCGCAGGGAAGCTCGTAGCAGTTCCCGCTCGCTACCACACTGAGAAACCTTTCCACTGAATTGTGCCCATCGTCACGTTTTGGGAGAATTACACTACACAGCACTGAGGGAGTGCTACTGCACTGCTGGAGTTGCCATTTTACAGATTTGATATCAAACCAAGGCTCCACCACCCTCAAAGTTGAAAAACAACTTCATGGTGCTATTTAGGTAAAGGGTGAAGACGGGCTCCCTGGTCTCCTGGCCAATATTTATTGTCTAACAGACACTAAAATTGATAATCTGGTCATTACTATGTTGCTATTTGTGGGAGCTTGCTTTGTTAAAATTGGGTGCCATGTTTCCGATCTTATTACACTTTAGAAGTACTTCATTGGCTGTTGGCTGTGAGAACATGAAAGGCGCTAGAGAAATGACAGTTCTTTCTTTCTCCTTTACTCTGATAGCTGCTGCATCCCGAGGGGCATGGCTTGAGTTTGTGACTGAATCGCACAGATGGAGTTCAATCCCCAATCGGAGCTGGTAGGGCATCTCAACAGTTGGTAGAGGTACAACCAGATCCGTGCCACAGAAGGGTGGCCAAGATTCTTGCTTTGGGTCGCTACACGGTAACCCGTGCTCTCACGTGAGCTGAGCAACATTAGGCTCGATTGTTATGACCCCTTGGATGAATGAAAGTGGGGAGAGTGAGGAGGGTGTTGAGAAAGAAGGCGATTTGAGGTGATCCCAAAATGACTTGCTTGATGATGGAGTTTAACTTCGGCCTGGTCATCTGACACCCAAATCCGGGGGACCCAGGATGTTGCTGATTTGCCAGCCATGCTTACCGTTGCGATCTGATGGGCAACCAATAATTCCCATTCAGCTCCAGAAAGTTCCTGCTAGCCAATGTCCCAATGGGTAGTGTGAGGTCTTAGTTGGTCGACACTAGCTGCTAATACGAAGGGTGTGGTCTCGAAACCTGCTCCGAAACTATCTGAACTTGGGTTAGTGGGATATGCTCATTTGGAGACAGCTAAATGTAGCCAGATGCTCAGCTCACCAAATAAAAATCAAACAACATGCCTTCCATAGTCAAATAGCTTGCTGACATTCATGTGACGGGTTCACATGTAAAGAATCCCAGAAAATGGTGAGGTGCTAGGAGCTGACAGGCTTCTTCTCTCAACACCCACCCCACTCTTATTCATCCAAGGGAACAACACATCTGAAAGCAAAGGAGGGATGAGAACAACAGCAGGATCCTTGGCAGCACTGTAGATGCCAGGATGGGACAGCGCTACTATTAAAGGTCAGGAATGGGGTTATTATTCAGAGACATTTCAGGTGGAGGAGAAAGGGTTATTGGTGTTACAGTTGCTGTGGCTGGGCAGGGAAGGGTTAATATTAGTGTTCCAGCCGTTCTTGCCGATGTTTGATCAGTGACCTGCCACAGATTCTGTCTGCTTATCTGGTTACTGCGACAGCAAGGGTGCAGAATTACCAACTTGTGCTGATGTCGGATGTTTGAAAATGCCATGATGGTTTCTTTCCTGCCCATAATAAACAAAAGCCCGAAACTAAGGAAAGACCCCGGCTGTCCCAGCAACTACTAAGCCCGTAAAGAAGGATAATCGTAAAAAACAGAACAGAGGAAGAAACTCCACCATTCCCCCAAATCAACTCGTAACAACATGAACAGTAAAATAGTAACATCCCAACTATCCAGCCGCCTGCCCGCCCGCATCCCTCACGCCTTGCCTGGACCATGACCCCTGATAAAGTCCTCAGCCTGCTCTGGAGTTCCTAAATAGAAATTTTTCGAGTCAAACGTGACTCTTCCCTTGGTGCATAACCCCAAATCGCACTCCGATTGAACAGGACCGTCTTCATCTTATTGAAGGCCGCACGTCGTTTCGCCAGGTCTGTGCCAATGTCCTGATAAATCCTTACCATGTTACCATCCCAGTTAGGGCAGCATGTGGCGCAGTGGTTAGCACTGGGACTGCGGAGCCGAGGACCCGGGTTCGAATCCCGACTCTGGGTCACTATATGTGTGGAGTTTGCACATTCTCCCCATGTCTGCGTGGGTTTCACCCCCACAACCCAAAGATGTGCAGGTTAGGTGGATTGGCCACGCTAAATTGACCCTTAATTGGAAAAAATAATAATTGGGTACTCTAAATTTATATTTAAAAAAATTTTACCATCCCAGTTAATGTTCTGAGCTTTCTTGGCCCATTTCAGGATCCGCTCCTTTCTCTTGAAACTATGAAACCGAATGAGCATTGCTCCAGGTGGCTCACTCAGTCACGGTTTCTGCCTCAAGGCTCTGTCGAGCTGTGATGCAGCAAATACCCCATCACTGCTCATCACTGGGAGAACTTCACAGCAAAGTATTCTGTCGGCTTTGAGCCCTCAACTCCCTCGGGTAGACCCATCAGCCTCAGGTTCATGTATCTGGATCTATTTTCCAAATCATCCAGCTTCGCCTCTGGGCCCTTATTCCTGTCCCCGATGATCGCATTTCAGCCTCCAAAGATGCAAGTCTGTCTTTGTGTTGGGATAAGGCTTCCTGTAGATCTATGAAATCTATGATTTACGCCTTTCAATTTCTCTGCCTGTGCGTCTACCACCTTAGTTATCTTGTGCAGTTGCTCCCTGACTGGGCCAAAGCTTCCTCCACAGCAGTTTTAAATGGAGCCTTTAATTCCTGGTCATGTTCCTGGAAGCGTTCATCCATCTCTCCTCCAAACTTTTTAAATCCTCTTGTTACCATCCCTGCCCTCATGTCGAGGGTGATGGGCATGACGGACCCCCCGCCATCTTTAATGAGTCCTTGTTCGGACTCGGCACTTGCAATTTCACCCCTCTGCCCCTCTTAGATGTCAATTTCGACATTCCCCAATTCCCAGCTGATTGCTCTGATGGGCCGTCGATCGGATCGTAAAAATTCTTCACACAACTAACAGAAAAGACCGAAGTGCCGGACCCTGCATGGGAGCCACCCAAGATACGGTCGCAACTTCATGCTGCCGCACCGGATGTCCTGCCGTGCTGGATTCTGTTAAAATGTCAGATTTGTTGCTCTTGCAGATTTGAATCCCCTGCTCAGGTTGCGATGAACTCTGTTTGTTTTCTTCCATTTGCATGAAAACCAAACTCTTCTTTTTAAAAAAAACTTTCTCTGGCTAAACACAGACGAAACTTAAGCTAAACCAAACAAACAATCTTACATTCTCCTCCACCATCCTGGGCTCAACCTCCGGCCTTCTTCCTCCCAATACTGCCCGTACTTGCTCCTGAACAAAGAATCCTACTGCACAGGATGGGAAGTCAGTGAAACGATTTTGCTTGTGCTGGTTCCTAGACAGAATTATCCCTTTCTCCATAAACCCCCCCCCCCCCGAATCAGTGCATTCCTCACCATAACAGCTCACTGTGAAAAATACATACTCCTTGTGTCATCTCGATTGCTTTGAAAATCTCCATAAATCAGTGACCTTCAGATATACTGACCCTCCTGCCACTGGAAACAGTTTCTCTTTATATGCCCTCTCATTCTTTATTTTGAACGCCTCTACTAGACTCCAACAAGAAAGGATCCAAACTTCTCCCCTTGACATTCAGTGGCATTACCCTTGTTGAATCCTCCACTATGAACATCTTGGAGGGTTACCATTGACCAGAAACTAAATTGGACTAACCGTATAAATACTGAAAAATAAATAAAACTTCAAATAAATATTCCAATTCAGTGCCTGGATAAATAAAGATCCAACAACACGCAATAGGTTTGACCATCCAGGACAAAGCAGCTTGCTTGATTGGTACCCAATTCACCACAGTGGCAGCCCTGTGTACTGATGTGTTAGGCAGGTTGGTTCGATGTGGACTGCACTCGATTCAGGGAAGTTAGAAACAGACGTCTAACACTGGAGAAGATCCAACATTGTTTTATTCAACTATAGAACTGCTATACATATTCAGCTGTGGGTCGACACTATACTGAACTGACTGGAGACCTTTTAGTAGCCTGACCACACTTACTAGGTGTTTGCACTTGCTGGCTCGTGGGCTCTGTCTCAGTAGCTGTGTCCCGAGAGAGCGGGAAACCTAGTGCCCTCTGGCTTTCTAGTGGTAGTGTCCTGTCTGGTGATTGGCTGCACTGTGTTGTATGCTTACTGGTCATCCTATGTGTCAATCACTGCCAGTCTGCATCTCATTATACACATGAGTGGATATTATGATATGTACCATCTACAAGATGCACTGCAGCAACTCACCAAGGCTCCTTCAGCAGCAGTTTCCAAACCCATGGCCTCTGCCACGTAGGACAAGGCTAGCAGATGCATAGGAACACAGCCACTTGCAAGTTCCCCTCCAAGTTACGCATCATCCTGACTTGGAAATATATCGTCATCTCTTCACTGTCGCTGGGTCAAAATGCTGGAACTCCCTCTCTAATAGCACAGTGGGTATACCTACACCACATGGACTGCAGCGGTTCAAGAAAGCGGTCCACCACCATCTTCATAAGGCAATTAGGGATGGGCAATAAATGCTGGCCTAACCAGCGACGCCCACATCCTGCAAAAGAATAAAAAAACTCCCCCAAGTTGTCCTAGCTCCGCCACAACACTGAAGCCCCATATCCTGGTATCATACTAAGAAATCTCTGTGAGTCCTCCCTCATGCCTTGACATTCTTCCTTAAATGTGGTGCCCAGAATGGAATACTATACTCCAGCTGGGGCCTAAACATTCAGTATACTTTTGCACTCTTGTGCCTGTTTTTATAAAGCCAAGGTTTCCATATGCTTTTTCACAGGGTTCTCAATTTGCCTTGCCTGCTTTAAAGATTTGTACACATGCACAACCAGATCTCTCTGTTCCTGCACCTCATTTAAAATTGTACCATATGGTTTATGGCAGCACGGTAGCACAAGTGGTTAGCACAGTGGCTTCACAGCTCCAGGGTCCCAGGTTCGATTCTCCACTGGGTCACTGTCTGTGCGGAGTGTGCACGTTCTCCCTGTGTCTGTGTGGGTTTCCTCTGGGTGCTCCGGTTTCCTCCCACAGTCCAAAGACGTGCAGGTTAGGTGGATTGGCCATGCTAAATTGCCCTTAGTGACCAAAAAGTTTAGGAGGGGTTATTGGGTTACGCAGATAGGGTGGAAGTGAGGGCTTAAGTGGGTCGTGCAGACTCGATGGGCCGAATGGCCTTTTTCTGCACTGTATGTTCTATATTCTATATACTATCTGTTTTCATTTTTCCTACCAAAATGTCTCAATTTGCATTTCTTTGTTTTTGCCATTTGCCTCAACCTCTCATGCCGTCTTAGAAAAGAAGGAACTTGGACAGGATTAACCAACTGTTCAGGCTGATGGAATATCTGGTCCTACGCCGACACACGGGTTTCCTGGCGACGGAGGGTGCAGTCAACAGGAAATCCAGTTGATAACGGCGAGACCAGTAAATCCCGCTGGCGGGCCGCCTCCACCGCCGAAAAATACGCGCCGGATTGGTCGGTAAATCCCACCCCTTGTGTTGATAGATTAAAAAAAAAATTTAAAGTGCCCAATTCTTTTCTGTTTTCCAATGAATGGGGCAATTTAGCGTGGCCAATTCACCTGCTTCCCCCAAGTGTATGCCCTTGGAGCAGGGTGGTATCCTGACACTGCTGGTGCAGCCCGGGCACCCTGGCAGTGCCTGCCCAGTACCCTGGAAGTGTCATCGTGGTGCCAGCCTGGCACTGCCAAGGTGGCTCTTCCAAGCTGGCTGGGCCATCTCATCCCACTGCATGATGGCGATCCGACCAGGGGTGCCCTCTGCGGTTGTTAGGGGCGGGGACTGGGCACCGTCCCGTAGGGCGTTGGGGCTTTGGAGGGGGGAGGGGTTGGTTCGGGGGTTCCAGAGATTGGGATGTCATTTACAAATGGCATCCCAATCTCTCGCTACACTGAGGAGTTCCAGTGAGCGGAGGTCGTCAATGCACAAAATGGGGCTATGTGCGGCCTCAGCGCTATGAACGCCGGGAAGCATGCAGCTAAACACGCTCGCTGTGGGACTTTGTTCCCATTTAGTTAAATCCCGCGCTCTAAAATTACTGACACACTCCCATGAACAGCCTCTAAATACTGACACACTCCCAGGGACCCCCTGTAAATACTGACATACTCCCAAGCGATCCTGTGTAAATACCGACACACTCCCAAGCGATCCTGTGTAAATACTGACACACTCCCAAGCGATCCTGTGTAAATACCGACACACTCCCAAGCGATCCTGTGTAAATACCGACACACTCCCAAGCGATCCTGTGTAAATACTGACACAGTCACATTATTCCCCTGTAAATACTGACCCAATCCTAAGGAACCAATTGTAAATACTGACACACTTGCAAGGGATCCCCTGTATAATTACTTACACACTCTGGTAACACTCTCTAAATAATGACACACTCCCAGGAACCCCCAGAAAATACAGACACTCTCTTTGGAGTTACTCTGTAAACACTCCTAGGGACAAACTGGAAATCACGTCACACAACCAGGGGCTTGTAAATACAGACACAAGTCTGGTTCTTTCTGTACATACTGAGTTTTATCAGCTATCCCCTGTAAATAGTGGCCCACAGGCCTGAACTCTGAGAACAGCATGGGTCCTGATTATTGACCCTAAAGCCAGGCAACCATGCCTCATCCGTCTGTAGGACCACTGACTGCATGTTTCAGCATCTGGCAGCTAGTTATTTGCTGTTGAGGTTCCTGCCCATTTAGGGGACAAGTGTCCACCTCCAGGGGTTATACTTGTTATAACTACAGGGTAGAAGCAATTAGTTTCCCCACAAGCCTCCTTGAGTACGAGCTTCCCACTGAGGGGCGGGGAGCACATGGACTTTCTTATAACCTTGGTTATAAAAGTCGGGCAGATTTGGAACCAACGACTTCCGGTGGCAGCCATGGAGCGAGTGGTCACACAAAGGGCAGCTCAAAGGCTTTGGTTTGGGCACTTTATACCCATTAGTGGGTGGCTCCGGTAGGAAAGCGGTGCAGAAGGTGTAGAGAGGTTCTCCCCAAGATTGGCATGTCCAGACCCGGCAATAAACAGTTCAAGACCTAGGAATTGGAGGGGACCTGTGGCGCAGCAACTATTAAAAGAATGGCGGAGGTGGAAGGGTGATCGCCGGTGGGAAAGGCCCAGATGGAGCAGTTGATGGCCTTTATCAAAGACAAATTTCACCAGCAAAGGAAGGAGAGGCATGGCGACTGGTCGAATGTCACTGAGGGAGCAGTAGAACCTCTGTGAGGATCAATGGACAGTGTTGCAAAGTGTCTTGAGGTACATGAGGCGATGGTATGCGAGGTGGGGATCCTGGGGGACATATGCAATTCGCTGCGAGTGAAGGTCGAGGAGCAGGAGAACAGGTCTAGGCGGCAGAACCTGCGAATTGTGGGTCTGCCAGAAGGTGTGAGAGGAACAAGTGCCACAAAATATGGTGTTGAAGATGTTGGCCAGGCTGGTGGAGGAGGGGGTGCTGGAGAAGGCCCAGAGGTGAACAGGGTCCACAGGTCTTTAAGGCAGAAGCCGAGAGCAGGGGAGCCGCCGCGGGCGGTGATTGCGCGGGGGCACAAATTCGTGGAAAAGGAGAAGACCCTGTGGTGGGCCAGGGAGAAGCGAGACTGTGAATGGGAGGGGAATCGTATCTGAAAATACCAGAACATTGGTGTGGAACTGGCGAAGAGGCCCAACAGGGCCAAGGCGGTGTTGCACCGAAGGAAGATTCAGTTTGTGGTGCTGTACCCAGTGAAACTGGGTCACGTTTGAAGGTCGGGAGTATTATTTCAAAACTCCAGAAGAGGCCAATGACTTTATACGGGACCATGAACTGGGGGAGAACATAGAGTTGGTGTGAGATGGAGGAGCTATACCTGTAAAGTTGGATGCTATGAATATTGTGTGTTGCCGGAGGGTGTTTTTTTTTTCTTTGGGGAGTTCTAAGTTCGTAAGGGGGTAACTACCCCCCTCCCGCCGTTTGTGATGTTTTTCTTTTTGGAGGGGGCGATTTGCAATATTGGTGTGTTTTTTCCCCTTTACGGTAAGGGGTGTGTATGGTGGGGCCCGCTGGGTGGGGTTGCCGGCTGAGAGGAATTCAGATGGATAGGGGGGCCATTTTCACAGGCTAAGGGGGGGCTGGTGAGGGGAGAATTAGAGGGCTGTGCAGAGCAGGAGCTGGTAGGTAATGCTGGCAAATGGAGGCGAGATGGAGGAGGAGACTGCGAGAGGTGACCTGGGGGTGAGGGTGGGGGGGAAGATTATGACATGGCAGAGTTGGAGACTGAGTGTGGTCACGGGTGGAGAGGGGGACCAACTTGGATCTTGGGTGGGCCCGATTTAGGATGGTTAAAAGGATGTAGAACGGAGGGGGATGATGGTAGGCGGTAGAGAGGAGTGGAGGTGTGAGAATCGTAATGTGGAATGTCTGTGGGTTAAACAGGCTGAATAAGAGGCCCTGGGTTTTTGCACACCAGAGGAGTTTACAGGAGAAGCACTTCCGGGTGAAGGTTAGTGGAACTTACTGGAATGGTTGATCCATGGAGGTTTAGAAACCGAGTTTTTTGGGGGGGGTTGTACTTCTTCTTTGTGGTGAGTCAAGCGGTGTTGATGGGGGTGGGAGTATGCGTGAATCATGATTTTGGACCATGCGCCGCATTGCCTGGAGTTGAGGCTTAGTTCGGGACAAGTGCGGAGGCCGGAATAGAAGCTGGATTCTTTTGGCAGATATTGGGTAGGATTCTCCATTTCTGAGATGACATGTTGACACCGGGCAGAATTCGTGGACTTTCACGACAGAAAAACTGGCGCCATATCTGGACCGATTCCGCTACTATGGAGGAGCTAGCACTGGTGCCGCGTGGAACACAATTGATTCCAATAGAATACTGTACGGGATTCGCCGGGTCCGTGATTGACACTCGGGAGGCTGACAAGCTGCAGCCACACAAACTTATTACACTCCCCACACACAGTCACCCTGTCAACAAAATGGAACTGATTGTGCTGGAGCGCACCCGTAAAGCTGAGGGGTCAGCTGGGGACAGAAGGCACCTACAGGGGGGTGCCCTGGGGGGGACACCTATACGACCCATTGCCCTAAGTTCACAGTGAGCTGTCAGCGGCGTGGGTAGCTGTATGGCTGCCTTGCCGGTTGCGGCAATGGTATTCCATGTCTGTCCACCCCGACCTCACAGCCCACCTCCTGGTCTACTCCTTCCGGCCCTGGTAGAAGCCTCCTGGCCAGCGGCACAACTGCCAGCAACCTACGGCGATGTGGACACCTTCCGTACCCCCCCTCTCTCCCTTAGCAGCCACCATGCCGGTTTCACGATTTTTAAAAGCACAAGTGAACTCCGCCGTCGCAAACGCGGCCCATAGGAGGCGGAGAATCGCGGAGGGCCTGGACAATACTGGGTCGGGCCCGCTAATGATATGCAAACGGTGTCTGCTGTACCATTCTGGAACGTACTTACACCGCTTTCGGTGAATCCCACCCAAGGGGCTTTGTGAAAAGATGAGGTCGGGCGATCGGGAAGTATGTTGAGCTGGATCAGACCGGGACGGTGCTGGCGGCCACGTTTAGGGATGCATTGAAGACGGTGGTCCGAGGGGAGATTATCTCGGTTAAGGAGCACAGGGATAGGAGGAGGAGGGAGGAGCATGGATGGTTGTTGGGCAAGATAGTCGAGGTTGACAGGAGATACTCAGGAACTAAGGAGTTGTTGGCGGAGTGGAAGAGATTGTTGGGGCGGTTTGATAGGTTGACGACGGGAAAGGCGGTGTAGCAGCTACGGAGGGTGAGGGGGTGCAACATTTATATGGAGCGAAGGCGAGCCGTATGATGGCCCATCAGCTGCGTAGGCAGGCTGCGTCCAAGGAAATTTTAAGGCTGCAAACAGAGAAGGGGGAGGTGGTGCCAGAGCCGGAGAGGGTAACTGTGTTCAGGGGGTACTATGAGAAGCTGTACAGGGCCGAGTCGGGTGGAGAGGAAGGGGATATGGGATGGTTTTTAGATGGATTGGAGTTTCCAAGGTTGGAGGAAGAGAGGAGGCAGACATTGGAGGAGCCGCTGGGGCTGAGAGAGGTGATTGACAGCATTAGGGGGATGAAGTCGGGCAAGGCTCCAGGCCCGGATGGCTTTCCACCGGAGTGTTACAAGACGTTTGTGGCAGAGTTGGCACCGCATTTGTTGGGAATGTTTAATGAGGCGTTGGAGAAGGGGGAGCTGCCAGAGACACGGACACAGGCGTCAATCACGCTAATCCCGAAGAAGGGGAAGGATCCATTTGAGTGTGGGTCCTATAGACCCATTTTATTATTGAACAGAGACGTGAAAGTGCTGGCTAGGTTAGTGGAGGGGAAGATGGAGGGATGTGTGCCAAAGATGGTTGCTGATGATCAAATGGGTTTTGTGAAGGGCAGGCAGCTCTCCCAAAACATCAGGAAGCTGTGACCCTATCAGTGGGGTGGATGCCGGAGGTTATTGTCTCTATAGATGCAGAGAAGGTTTTTGATCGGGTGGAGGTATTTATTTAAGATCTTAGGTAGGTTTGGGTTTGGCCTGAAGATTGCGGCATGGGTGCGCCCGTTGTCTGTCAGCCCAGTGGAAAGTATACGTACAAATGACCGCACAGAGGAACGAGACAGTGATGACCGCTGTCGCTGTTGTTACCACTGGCAATAGAGCCCTTGGCGAGAGCTCTTAGCAAGTCAGTGGCGTGATCGGGGAGTATGAAGGAGCACAGGGTGTCATTGTACATGAAAGACCTGTTGTTGTTTGTGTCGGACCCGCTGGAGAGTATGGGTAGGATTATGGGAATATTGGAGAAATTTGGGGCCTTCTCTGTGTATAAATTAAATGTCAGGAAGAGTGAGGTGTTTCCGGTGAAGTTGGCAGGGCTGGGGGCCATATTGGGGGTGTTGCCCTTTAAGGTAGCTAGGGAAAGGTTCAGGTATTTGGGCATTTAGGTGATGTGGGAATGGGCAATGATGCACAGGTGGAGGAGATTTTAAGAGATGGGATACATTGGGCGCGATTCTCCACTCCCCACGCCGGGTGGGAGAATCGCGGGAGGGCCGAGCGACTCACGACATGCCCCCCCCCCCCGGCGTCCCCCGCTATTCTCCCATCCCCCACTTAGAAGAATCGGCGCTTGCCGTTTTTCACGGCGACCGCCGATTTCCGACCCGGAAGGGCCGAGCGGCCTGCCGTTCGCGACGGCGGCAACCACACCTGGTCGCTCCCGTCGTGAACATGGCGCCAAAAGCTGGTTTGAAGCTTGTGGGGGGCTGAGCACCACGGACGTGCTCGGGAGGGGCCGGCGTCTCAAAGGGGCGCACTCTTTCCCCTCCGCCGCCCCGCAAGATCAAGCCGCCACGTCTTGCGGGGCAGCAGAGGGGAAGACGGCAACCGCGCATGCGCGGGTTTGAGCCGTCAGTTGTCGTGATGTCAGCCGCGCATGCGCGGGTTGGAGCCGGCCAACCTGCGCATGCACGGCTGACGTCACTTAGGTGCGCCGGCCGCGTCATTCTTTTTTTTTAATAAACAATTTTATTGAGGTAGTTTTTGGCTTTATAAACAGTTACAGACATCATCAGAAAGGAAGCAAAAAAGGCAAAAATGTGCAAACATCCACGTACTTTCAATACTTCCACCGTAACTTATTGCACAAGCCCGCTCCCCTCCCACCGGTACTACCCGCCATATTTTCCCTCCTACTCTACTCTACCCCCCCCCCTCCCCCCACCCCCCTGCTGACGCTCACTCTCCCGCAAAGAAGTCAATAAATGGTTGCCACCTCCGGGTGAACCCCTGCACAGATCCCCTCAAGGCGAACTTAATTTTTTCCATCCCCAGGAAACTCGACATGTCCGAAAGCCACCACTCAGTCTTCGGGGGCTTTGAGTCCCTCCACGCCAATAATATTCGTCGCCGGGCTATCAGGGAAGCAAAGGCCAACACATCGGCCTCTTTCTCCCCCTGGACGCCCGGGTCTTCCGAAACCCCAAAAATTGCCACCCCTGGGCTCATCACCACCCTTGTTTTTAGCACCTGGGACATGACCCCCGCAAATCCCTCCCAGTACCCCCTCAGCTCAGGGCATGCCCAGAACATGTGAACATGGTTCGCTGGTCCTCCCGCGCACCTAGCGCATTTGTCCTCTATCCCGAAAAATTTGCTCATCCGAGCCACCGTCATATGGGCCCGGTGAACGACCTTAAATTGGATCAGCCCGAGCCGAGCACATGCCGCGGTCGAGTTTACCCTACTCAGGGCCTCTGCCCACAGCCCATCCTCCATTTCCCCGCCTATCTCCTTCTCCCATTTAAGTTTCAGTTCCTCTGTCTGGGAACCTTCCTCCCTCATGAGCACCTTATAAATACCCGAGACTCTACCCTCCCCTTCATCCCTCCCAGAGACTATTCTGTCTAGGATCCCCATTGGCGGGAGGCGCGGGAAAGATGGGACCTGTCTACGAACAAAGTCCCGCAACTGTAGGTATCTAAAATCATTTCCCCTTACCAACCCAAATTTCTCCTCCAAGCTCCTCAAACTCGCGAAGCTCCCTTCCAGGAACATATCACCCACCCTTCCCGCCCCTGCTCGCCGCCATACTCGGAACCCCCCATCCATTCTGCCGGGGGCAAACCGATGGTTGTCGCAGATTGGCGCCCAGACAGACGCCCCCATCTCCCCCACATGCCTCCTCCACTGGCCCCATATCCGCAGGGTCGCCACCACTACCGGGCTGGTGGTGTACTTGGCCGGCGGCAGCGGTAGAGGAGCCGTGACCAGGGCTTCCAAACTGGAGCCCCTGCACGAAGCCGCCTCCACCCGCTCCCAAATAGACCCCGTACCCACCATCCACTTCCTTATCATAGCGATGTTGGCTGCCCAGTAATAATTGACCAGACTCGGCAAAGCCAGCCCTCCCTCGCTGCGGTTACTCTCCAACATCGCCTTCTTCACCCGCGGAGACTTTCCCGCCCAGACAAAGCTCATGATCAGCCCGTTAACTCTTTTGAAGAAGGACTGTGGGATAAAGATCGGGAGGCACTGAAAAATAAACAAAAATCGAGGGAGGATTGTCATCTTTACAGTCTGCACCCTCCCTGCCAGCGACAGCGGGAGTGCATCCCATCTCCGAAACTCTCCTTTCATTTGCTCCACCACCCTGGCCAAATTTAACTTATGCAGCCTGCCCCAGTCTCGTGCCACCTGGATTCCCAAATACCGGAAATTTTCCTCAACCAGCCTAAACGGTAGCCCTCTCAATCTGTTCTCCTGGCCCCTTGCCTGGACCACAAACATTTCACTCTTGACCGTATTTAATTTGTATCCTGAGAACTGGCCGAACTCCCTCAGCATTCCCAGTATAGTTCCCATCCCGGCCACTGGGTCCGACACGTACAGGAGCAGGTCGTCTGCATAAAGAGAAACCCTGTGTTCAACCCCGCCCCTCACCATCCCCTTCCAACCCTCTGCGGCTCTCAGCGCCATCGCCAGCGGCTCTATGGCCAGCGCAAACAGCAGCGGGGAGAGCGGGCAGCCCTGCCTGGTCCCTCGGTACAACCTAAAGTACTCCGACACTTCTCTGTTGGTCCTGACGCTGGCCCTCGGGGCCTGATATAATAATTTGATCCAATCCACCAATCCCTCCCCGAACCCAAACCGTCCGAGCACCTCCCATAGATAGTCCCACTCCACCCGGTCAAAGGCCTTCTCGGCGTCCATTGCCACCACTACCTCCACCTCTCTACCCGCCGGGGGCATCATTATCACGTTGAGCAATCTCCTCAGATTGGCCGCCAGCTGCCGACCTTTCACGAACCCCGTTTGATCCTCTCCAATCACCTCCGGTACACAGTCCTCCATTCTACCCGCCAGTACCTTTGCCAGGAGCTTGGCGTCTACATTAATCAGGGAGATTGGCCTGTAGGACCCGCACACCTCCGGGTCTTTACCCCGCTTCAATATCAGAGATATGGTGGCTTGTGACATTGTCGGCGGCAGGGTCCCTCTGCCCCTTGCCTCATTGAAAACCCTCGCCAAGACCGGGCCCACCAGCTCAGAGAACTTCCTATAAAACTCTACTGGGTATCCATCCGGCCCCGGGGACTTCCCCGACTGCATGGCCTTTAGGCCCCCCAATACCTCCTCTACTCTAATCGGGGCGCCCAGCTCTTCCACTCGCCCCCCCCCCCCCCCAACTGTTGGGAATGTTAACCCGTCCAGAAACCTTTTCATCCCCTCCGGTTCTTCCGGCGGCTCCAAAGTATACAGCTTACGATAGAAGTCCCGGAATACCCTATTCAATTCTGCTGGATCCTCCACTTTGCCCCCCCCTCGTCCCTCACTCTACCTATTTCCCTGGCCGCCTCCCTCCTCCTGAGTTGCTGCGCTAACAGTCTGCTAGCCTTTTCCCCATACTCGTACACCACTCCCCTCGCCTTCCTAAGCTGTTCCACGGCCCTGCTCGTGGATAGTGCCCCCAGTTCCGCCTGTAGCCGCCGCCTCTCCCCGAGTAAAACCTCCCCCGGGGACTCCGCGTGCTCTTCATCTATCCGGCCCATTTCCCTGACCAATCTATCCATCTCTGCCCGGTCTGCCTTGGCTCTGTGGGCCCCAATTGAAATCAGCTCCCCCCGCACTACTGCCTTTAGCGCCTCCCACACGGTCGCTGCTGAGACCTCCCCAGTGTCATTCACCTGCAGGTAATTTTTTATACATTTCCGAAGCCTCTCGCAGATCCCCTCCTCCGACAGCTGTCCCTCCATTGCGGGCGTTGATAACTCGCTCCCCCGAACTGCAGGTCCACCCAATGCGGGGCATGGTCTGAAATGGTAATTGCTGAGTATTCCGTGTTCTTTACCTCCCCCATACAGTCCCTGCTTAGTACAAAGAAATCTATCCTGGAATATACTTTATGGACGTGCGAGTAAAACGAGTAGCCCCTTCCTGTTGGCTGTCCCTCTCTCCAGGGGTCCACTGCCCCCATTTGCTCCATAAACCCTTTCAGCTCCCTTGCCATTGCTGAGAGTCTACCCGTTCTGGGACACGACCGATCCAAAGTCGGGTCAAGGACCATGTTAAAGTCCCCTCCCATTATTAGCCTGCGAGAATCCAAGTCCGTGATCTTCCCCAGCACTCTTTTAATGAAGTCCACGTCATCCCAGTTCGGGGCATATATATTCACCAGCACTACTCTTCTCCCCTCCAATCTGCCCCGTACCATCAGGTATCTGCCCCCCCTGTCTGCGGATATGCCCTCTGCCTCAAATTGCACGCGCTTGTTGACCATGATTGCCACCCCTCTGGACTTCGAGTCCAAGTCCGAGTGGAAGACCTGGCTAATCCAGCCCTTCCTTAGCCTGGTCTGGTCTGACACTTTCAGATGTGTCTCCTGCAACATAATTACGTCCGCCCTCAGGGCCCGCAAGTGCGCGAACACCCACGCCCTCTTAACCGGCCCATTCAGTCCCTTGACGTTCCAGGTGATCAGCCTGGTCGGGGGGCACATCCCACCCCCCCCACCCCGCCGGTCAGCCATAGCCTTTCTCGGCCGGCCCCTGACCCGTGCGGCGCGCCATTCCTGGCCCGTCCTTTGGCTGCCTCCACCCTCGACCTCCTTTCCAGTGCCTATTTCAAGTCCCTCTCCCATCAGCAGAACAACCCCCCCTCCCCTAACCCCATCCCCCGATACCCCCACCCCCGCCATCTACTGGCTGTATCTTCCCCCCCCCATCTGACTTCCTTGACTAGCCAATCTGCTAGCCCGGTGACTCAACACTCCGCCGCCTTCCTGTCCCATTCCCCTTGTTCCCCCGTCCTCCTCCCCACCCACTGGGGCAAGCCGGCTCCAGTGTCTTCCGCGAGCTGCACAAAAAGCCCAAACAGGGGAAAAAAAAACAACAAAAAAAAGGGAAAAAACCACAGAAAAAAGAGAAAAAGCACATAAATGTCCATGAACAAAGGAAAGAGTCTCAAATGTTCCGCTTGGCCCCTTTGGCCCAGCAAACCGTTGAACAGCAGTCCAGGCACATTCGGCGTTCCTTCCCACAAAAATCCTCGGGCCCTAACTCGCGTCCTTGGGGCCTCCTTTCGGGACCAGCCCCAGGTCCCTCACAAAATCCATCGCTTCTTCGGGCTCGGAGAAGTAGTGGTGTTGACCCTGGTGCGTGACCCATAGCCGGGCTGGGAACAGCAGACCAAACTTCACGTGCTTCTTGAACAGCACCTCCTTGACATTCTTAAAGGCTGCTCGCCGCCGAGCCACCTCCTGGCTTAGGTCCTGATAAATGCGGAGAACACTGTTGTTCAACGTGCTGCTCCTGGCGCTCTTTGCCCACTGCAGCACCCGCTCCTTGTCCACGAACCTGTGGAACCTAATCACCATCGGGCGGGGGGGGGGGGGGTCCGCTTGGCCGCCCCTGCCTTGCCTGCACTCTGTGTGCCCCCTCCAGCTCCAGCGGTCGTGGAAAAGCTTCGGCCCCCATCAGCTGCTTCAGCAGGTCTGCTACAAACACTGCAGCATCAGCTCCCTCAGCCCCCTCCGGGAGGCCGACCATTCTCAGATTGTTCCTGCGGACTCTATTCTCCAGCTCCTCCACTCTGTCCAGCAGTCTTCTCTGCCGCTCTTTCAGGCCGTCCACTTCTATCGCTGCAACCGTTTGCGCATCCGCCTGCTCCTCCACCGCCTCTCCCAGCTCCTTAACTTTAACATCCTGGGCGTCCAGCCTCTGGTTCAGCTGATCCACCGCTTTCTGGATTGGGTCCAAGCTGTCCCGCTTCAGCGCTTCAAAACTGGACTTCATTACCTGGAGCATGTTATCCAGCGCCAGCTGGATTGCTGAGTCCGAGGTCCGTGTGTCCGCCATCTTAGGTCCCAGGTAATTTTCTTCAGGTCCTTGTCTCTGTCCCTTTTTCTCCTTCTTCTTCTGCCTTCTGGAATCCCGCTGATCCATATGCCGCAGCCCGCTCCTCAGCACCTTCGCTGCCGCTTTCCTTTGCCCAGCTCCTTAAATTTTTCCCCTCCTGGGCATCTGAAGCGGGTCCAAGCTGTCCCTCCTCAGCAACTCCAAACTTTTTTTCCCCCTTTGTCTTGGAGGAAGGAAGGTCCGTGGGTCCGCCATCTTACCCTTCAGGTCAGCTTCCTCCTTGCCTCCGTCTCTCTCTCTTTCTTCCTCACCTGCTGGCCTCCCACACTTCCATTTGCTGCAGCTCGCTCTCCTCTTCTTTCACGGCAGCTTTTCTGCCGCCCCCGTGGTCCCGCTATCGCGGGGAATCAGCTGTTCCGCCCCGCCGGAGTGAGAGCCCACCGAATGTGCGGCTCACTCGGACATCGCCGCCACCGGAAGTGCGGCCGCGTCATTCTTGGCGCGCTGCCTTGACGCAAGCGTCAAGGCCCGGCGGCCGAGAGTTACGGAGCGCCGCTCCTAGCCCCCCGGGTGGGGGTGAATAAGGTGAGAGGAGCGGCCTCCGAGGCCGTTGTGAAACTCGGCCAAGTTCACGACGGCCTTACCGATTTTTCGCGGGTGCATAGAAATCCGCCCATTGCACCTGACACTGGCAGGGAGGGTGCAGGTGATAAAGATGAATGCCAAGGTTATGCTTGTTTTCCAGACCCTCCCGATCATTCTCCGTAACGCCTTCTTCCAAAAGTTGGAGACAGTGATTTTGGAGTTTACATGGGCAGGAAAGGTGCCCAGGGTAAAGTGGGCCCTGTTACAGAGACAGAGGCAGAAACGGTGGATGCTCCCAAACCTGCTGCACTATTATTCAGCAGCGAATGTGGAGAAGGTGAGGCGAAGGAGGGAGAGGGTGGAGTGGGTCAAATTGGAGGAGGAGTCCTGTAGGGATTCTAGTTTGAGGGCTTTGGTGACGGCTCCGCTGCCACTAGTTCCGGGGAAGTATACGGGGAGCCCGATGGTACAGTCTACGGTCAGGCTGTGGAATCAGCTGCGGAGACACAATAATAATTTAACTTTAAGTTGGAGGGGATGTCGGTGTTGACACCACTGTGCAGGAACCACAGGTTTAAACCGGAGGATATGGATGGGGATGTGTAGGAAATGGAGGCTGGTGAGGGCGAGGGACTTTTACTTGGAAGGGAAGTTTGCAGGTCTGGATGAGTTGCAGGAGGGTTTAAGTTGCCGAGGGGGAGTGAATTTAGAACACAACATAGAACATACCATGCAGAAGGAGGCCATTCGGCCCATCGAGCCTGCACCGACCCACTTAAGCCCTCACTTCCACCCTAGAACTTGTGCATGGAGTCAGAATAGGAGAGGCATTGAATGAATACTTTTCTTCGGTGTTCACCAAGGAGATGGGCCATGTTTTTGAGGATGAGAGTGTGACACAGGCGGGTAGGCTGGAGGAGGTAGATGTTCTGAGGAAGGATGTATTAGCAATTTTGAAAAACCTGAGGGTCGACAAGTCCCCTGGGCCAGATGGGATATATCCAAGGATTCTTTGGGAAGCAAGGGATGAGATTGCAGAGCCTTTGGCTTTGATATTTGGGTCCTCACTGTCCTCAGGGATAGTGCCAGAGGACTGGAGAGTGGCGAATGTTGTTCCTCTGTTCAAGAAAGTAAATAGGAGTGATCCTGGTAATTATAGGCCAGTTAGTTTTACTTCAGTGGTCGGTAAGTTAATGGAAAAGGTCCTGAAGGATAGGATTTATGACCATTTGGAAAGATGCAGCTTAATCCGGGATAGTCAACACGGATTCTTGCCTCACAAATTTGATTGAATTCTTTGAGGAGGTAACTAAGTGTGTAGATGAAGGTAGAGCAGTTGATGTCGTATACATGGATTTTAGTAAGGCGTTTGATAAGGTTCCCCATGGTCGGCTCATGAAGAAAGTAAGGAGGCGTGGGGTAGAGGGAAATTTGGCCAATTGGATAAGTAACTGGCTATCACACAGAAGACAGAGGGTGGTGGTGGATGTAAAATTTTCAGACTGGAGACCAGTTACCGGCGGTGTACCACAGGGATCAGTGCTGGGTCCTCTGCTATTTGTGATTTTTATCAATGACATGGAGGAGGGGGCTGAAGGGTGGGTCAGTAAATTTGCTGATGACACCAAGATTGGTGGAGTAGTGGATAAGGTGGAGGGCTGTTGCAGGCTGCCATGAGACATTGATAGGATGCAGAGCTTGGCTGAAAAATGGCAGATGGAGTTTAACCCTGATAAGTGCGAGGTGATTCATTTTGGTGGAAAAAATTTGAATGCGGATTACAGGGTCAACGGCAGGGTTCTGAGGAATGTGGAGGAACAGAGAGATCTTGGGGTTCATGTCCACACTTCTCTGAAAGTTGCCACTCAAGTGGATAGAGCCGTGAAGAAGGCCTATAGTGTGTTAGCGTTTATTAACAGGGGGCTTGAGTTTAAGAGCTGTGGGTTTATGCTGCAACTGTACATGACACTGGTGAGACCACATTTGGAATATTGTGTGCAGTTCTGGTCGCCTCATTATAGGAAGGATGTGGAAGCATTGGAAAGGGTGCAAAGGAGATTTACCAGGATGCTGCCTGGTTTGCAGGATAGGTCTTATGAGGAAAGGTTGAGGGAGCTAGGGCTTTTCTCTTTGGAGCGGAGGAGGATGAGACGCGACTTAATAGAGATTTATAAGATGATGAGGGGGATAAATAGAGTGGACGATCAGAGACTATTTCCTCGGGTGGATGTAGCTGTTACAAGGGGGCATAACTATAAGATTCACGGTGGGAGATATAGGAGGGATGTCCGAGGTAGGTTCTTTACTCAGTGAGTGTTTAGGGTGTGGAATGGACTGCCTGCTGTGATAATGGAGTCGGACACTTTAGGAACTTTTAAGTGGTTATTGGAGAGGCACATGGAGCACACCAGAATGACAGGGAGTGGGATAGCTTGATCTTGGTTTCGTACAATGCTCGGCACAACATCGAGGGCCGAAAGTCCTGTTCTGTGCTGTTCTATGTTCTATCCCCGTAACCCAAGAACCCCTCCTAACCTTTTTTATTTGGTTACCAAGGCAATTTTATCGTGGCCAATCCACCTAACCTGTACGTCTTTGGACTGTAGGAGGAAACCGAAGCACCCGGAGGAAACCCACGCAGACATGGGGAGAACGTGCAGTGCAGACTCCGCACAGACAGTGACCCAGTGGGAATTGAACCTGGGACCCTGGAGCTGTGAAGCCATAGTGCTATCCACTTGCGCTACCGTGCTGCCCTAATTTAGTAGATATATGCAGATGAGGGACTTTGAGTGGAGGGCGTATCCCAGGTTTCTGGAGTCCACCTTATCAGAGCAATTGCTGCTCCCGGATCAGTTCAGGAGGGTAGGATTGCGGATATATATGGGTGGTTGGGGAAGTGTGTGTGGGGGGGGGGGGGGGGGGGGGGGGGGGGGGGGGGGGGGGGGTGTGTGCAGGTGTTGAGGATCAAGAACAAGTGGGAGGAGGAGTTGGGGGAGATAGGCTGGGGAGTGTGGTACGAGGCGATGCGTAGGGTGAATTCAATCTCCTCATGCGCGAGGATGAGCTTGATTCAGTTCAAGGTGTTACATACGGTACATATGGCCCAGGCGAGGATGAGTGGGTTCTTCCAAGGGGGTGGCTGATGAGTGAGAGAAGTTTGGGAAGGGCCACCGAATCATGTCCACATGTTCTGGGGCTGCGGGAAGTTGGAGAGATACTGGGAAGCTGGTGATCTTTGGGCTGTCGGAAGTGCCGGAGCTGCTGGAAGGGAAGGGGGCCGATGTTGTGGCCTTCGCCTCTAAATTGCCCAGTGAAGGATCTTACTAAATTGGAGGTCGGATACGCTGCTGGGGATGGCGGCCTGGCTGGGGAACTGGTGCGGTTTCCTCCAGTTAGAAAAGGTTAGATTTCAGTTGAGGGGGTCGGTATAGGGCTTCGAGATATGGCGGGGTTGTTCATGACGATGTTTGAGGAACAGTTCGTCGCGGTGGGGCGGAATTGGACGGGGTAAAAAAGGGAGGAATTGTACAAACTGAGCTTGTGGAGTGCGTTTTTGTTTGTGTTGCTTGCTGCCTATGCTGCCGAGGACCCGGGTTCGATCTGGCCCCGGGTCACTGTCCGTGTGGAGTTTGCACATTCTCCCCGTCTGTGTGGATCTCACCCTCACAACCCAAAGATGTGCAGGGTAAGTGGATTGGCCACAATAAATTGCCCCTCAATTGGAAAAAAAATTAATTGGTACGCTAAATTTATTAAAAATAAATAAATATTAAAATAAATTGTATACGCTACCGTTTTTTTCCCACATGTTTGAAATAAAATCTTTTTTAAAAAAAGGTTTGGAACCGACACCTCAGACCCGGCTGGGATCTGAAGAGTGTTCTACATCTTATTACTTTGTAATAAAACTAGTTTCACTTTATCCACTCGCCACTGACATTTTGTGATCTCTGAAGTACTATATAGTTATTACAATACTGTAATTACTATTTCATTGGCTGTAAGGCACTTTGGGAACTCTGAAATTGTGAAAGGCACTATAGAAATGCAAATCTCTCTTTCACTGCTATCTGATTGACCAAATGCTTGGCCAAGGGGGCGGGGTGTGTGATTGACGGATGGTTTTAGATGAGGTGCTGGGAGTGTGCATAAAAGGAATTTCAGGAAAACTAACCACACGGAAGAAGGCAGGGCTGTCAAAGTTCAATGTTGAGGAAATCACTGGAGTCAGAGGATGGGAGAGGTCCCCACGGGATGGGGAAGGATTGTAGGGCTGGGTGGAGTTAGGGAGTGGGGCGGGGGGGAGCAGAGGTCATGGAGAGATTTGAATGTGAGAATGAAAATTTGAGATTTGAGGCACTGATAGGACTAGGTGCCATCTCCTAAAAGTAAGGTTAGGAGAGGGGTGATGAATGAGTGGGGCTTGATGTGGGCAGCAGAGTTTCGGATAAACTGAGTTTACACGGGATGGATTATAGTCTGGAGTAATTGAGTCTGACGGCTATGTACTCTGAAGAAGCACCTGGCCCTGTGTGCATAGGATGCTAATTACAAGGCCCGATTGTCTGTGTAGCTATTGCTCCTGGGCACGTGATCCTAAACTTGGCTCCCTTTGTTGTCTGCATTCTGCCTCTTTTGATTATTGATTGTTTTCTCTTAGAAGTCTACCATTTATGTGGTGAAATGATGTGACACCAGCCAGTCTAGCGTTATCCTACAAACTGCAACCAGACAATCATGTTCTGGTCACAGGTCAAAGGTGAGAGAGGGAAAGGTCACAGTGAACAATGGTGGAGCATCCAGTTTGTGTGGTCCTGTTGCTGAGAGTGCCTCTGCACATTAACTAGTACAAAAGCGCATGTCAGGACACAACTAATTACTGCCAAGTAACTTTTTTTTAAAGAGGAAAAAAAATACCAGAAGGATCTCTTGTGAGGCTGTGTTTGGTGCTAAACCTTTTATGCAAATACAGGTTTCTAATGGAGCGTGCGCTGTGCTTCCATTGTGCTGTGCGCGTCACGGTCTGCACTGAACGTGGGAACTCCAGCCTTGTGGAGTCAGCAGAGGGAAGGTAACGCAGGGATTGTCTGCTTAGTGCAGATTGTGGGTGATGGCTGGATTAGATTGAGCTACTGCAAGAAGCAATTGCAAAGAAAAGCAATTTATTTACAATTCGTCCAGAGTGTCCGACATACAGTGAAAATTCCCATTACAATCAATCCTGGTTACCTTAGTTGGAGGAGCAGAGGTTGTTAACAGTATAGCCATCCTATCTGCATCTATTAATGGACACTTCCCTATTTCCCATTCTGAGACTCACACTATGATGCGGTCAACATTCCAGACCTCTGTGGCGTGGAGGATTGTCAACTCTGGTTGGACGCATTTCTGGTGGTTTCATCATAAGATCTCCCAGCGCCAGCTGTCCAACCAAGTTAAACAGCCTTTTATCCCAGCTCCAATATTTTTCTAACTAATAACATCAGTGTCCAAAGAGAATTAAAAAAACACAATTATTTTTATGGCCCTTAGATTTTTCTCTCGGGCTACTCACAACAGTGCTTAGAAATTGCTTATTAATTTCTGGAGACTCCAGGACAAAATCCGGGAGAGCTGGCAGCTAGTAACAGCCTGGGAAGTAGGCCACTCCACTGGCACAGCCGACCTCCCAGGCTGTCGTGGCTTGGCCTACCTCCGAGGTCTGAGTTCTCTCACCACTGATACTATTACTGTGCTCTGCTGCCAGTTGTTATGGTGCACAGAAAGGCGGTAAAATGCCACTCTTACAGCCAGCCCCCTTGCTGCAAACCCTGATTACTGGGCTACATTTGCCCTGAGACAATGTTAGGGACATGATATACAGCAGAGGTTAGGACATATGGTAAATATTGCTTCCTGATTAGAGTATAAAGACATTTTCTTTCTGTCTCTCATAGCTTGTGGAGTCTGGAACCGTTTCAGTAAATGTTTTTTGACAGGCAGTCTTGATATTGCAACCCTGACTGGAGCCAGGACAGGATCATCTTGCTTCAATCAGCCTCCATTTTAAATCTTTTGGTGAAACTGGCCCTGAAATCTCAAATTGGTCAAGACACAGTGGGGGCGATTCTCCAATATTGGGCCCAAGACTTTGCGACATCGTGAACGCCGTCGCGTTTCACGACGGGGCGAACCAGGTCCGGTTCCATACTATTCTGGCCCTCACAGGGGGCCAGCACGGCGCTGGAGTGGTTCACACCGCTCCAGCCTCCTTACGTGGCACCAATGGGCGCCGTGCCAACCCGCGCATGTGCAGTTGGGCCGCACCAACCTGCGCATGCGCGGGGGATTTCTTTTACACGCTGGCCCCAACCAACATGGGGTCGGTGTTCAGGGGCTAGCCGTACCAGGAAGTAGGCCTGGGTGGGGGGTGCGGCCCGCCAATTGGTGGGCCCCGATCACGGGCCAGACACCATCGGAGGCCCCACCCATCCCACCCTCCTCTTGGGTGAAGGAGCCCCCCTCCCACCCCCTCACAGGCCGCCCCCCGACTGTTCCCACAGAGTTCCCGCCAGCAGCGACCAGGGATGAACGGTGCTGGTGGGACTCTGTCGTATCGGAACAGCCGCGCGGCCCATCCGGTCCGGAGAATCGGTGGCCCCGCCAATTCCAGTAGCCCGCGGTCAGCACCGCGCAAAACGCGCCGGCGCAAATGGCACCTATTCTCCGCACCTCGGAGAATCGCGTGCCGGCGTCGGGGCGTAGTGGCACGGTTGCGGCCCGGAGAATCGCCCCCAGTGTAGTTGAACCAGACAAACAAGGATCCCGGGTTTAATGGCCTATCCGTATGGAATTTTGCTGATCTCTGTCTTTGTCAGCTGAGCTCTGTTGATGACACTTGTACCTCTGAGCTGCGAGGTTCTGGACTCAAGTTTCACTCCAGGACTTGAGCACCAAACTCAAGGCTGACACTCTTTCAGGTGAGATGTTAAGCCAAGGCCCCTTCAGCCCTCTCAAATATGTATTTTGAACAGGGGAATTAAGTTAATTAAAAGCAAGATACTGTGGATGCTGGACTCTGAAACAAACATAATGTCATGGGACTGTCCCTTAAGAAATGTTTTTGTCTTATCACATGGCTTCAGTGATGTCATTGTGTGGGTGGAGCTGGGCTGTGACTTTTACTTTGAGTTTAGACTGGTTTCGAACTGCGCAGGTTGAAAGAAGTGTCTCTGTCTTCATTTTAAAAGCTATTTCCAGACTGCTTGATAACTTAAAAGAGATAATTGTTTTCTGGAAGGAATTCAAATCTGCTCTTTGAAAAGGGGAACAGAGTATCACTAAAAAATCTTAAACCAGTGAGAATGCTGTGAGCTAGGGGTTTCTGGATTTACTTGGATTTTGTTATTGAATTGGAACAGTTAAAGGGGAATTCATTTAGGGTTATACATAGATTCCTGTAGCTGTGTGGGGTCTTTATGTTTGTAGGTGATAAAAATTCTTACTGTGTGTGTTCATACAAATTTTAACTAAATTCTTAGGATAAAGCTTGTTTTTTTTGATTAAAAGCATCCAAGAACTCTGTTGAGTAATACCTGAAAGGCAGGCTCTTGTGCTCATCATAACCAAAATCAAGAAACAGTTGTGGGTCAGGTGAACTCCATAACATACTTCGGAATTTTCTGAACTCTGGTCCATAACAACAGAAAATGTTGAAAAAAGTCTTACCAGTGAAATTAGCTTGCGGCATGGGTTGGTACCTGGGACTTCGACGTTGTGGCCATTTCGGAGACATGGCTAGAGCAGGGACAGGAATGGTTGTTGCAGGTTCCGGGGTTTAGATATTTCAGTTAGCTCAGGGAAGGTGGAAAGGAGGGGTGGCATTGTTAGTCAAGGACAGTATTACAGTGGCAGAAAGGACGTTTGATGAGGACCCGTCTACTGAGGTAGTATGGGCTGAGGTTAGGAACAGGAAAGGAATGGTCACCCTGTTAGAGGTTTTCTATAGGCCTCCGAAAAGTTCCAGAGATGTAGAGGAAAGGATTGCAAAGATGATTCTGGATAGGAGCGAAAGTAACAGGGTAGTTCTTATGGGGGACTTTAACTTTCCAAATATGGACTGGAAACGCTATAGTTCCAGTACTTTAGATGGGTCCGTTTTTGTCCAATGTGTGTAGGAGGGTTTCCTGACATAATATGTAGATAGGCCAACGAGAGGCGAGGCCATATTGGATTTGGTACTGGGTAATGAACCAGGGCAAGTGTTAGATTTGGAGTTAGGTGAGCATTTTGGTGATAGTGACCACAATTCGATTACGTTTACTTTAGTGATGGAAAGGGATAGGTATATACCGCAGGGCAAGAGTTATATCTGGGGAAAGGCAATTATGAGTTATATCTGGGGGAAAGGCGATGAGGCAAGACTTAGGATGCATCGGATGGGGAGGGAAACTGCAGGGGATGGGCACAATTGAAATGTGGAGCTTGTTCAAGGAACAGCTACTGCGTTTCCTTGATACGTATGTACCTGTCAGGCAGGGAGGAAATGGTCGAGCGAGGGAACTGTTACTAAAGCAGTTGAAACACTTGTCAAGAGGAAGAAGGAGGCTTATGTAAAGATGAGACGTGAAGATTCAGTTAGGGCGCTCGAGAGTTACAAGTTAGCTATGAAGGACCTAAAGAGAGAGCTAAGAAGAGCCAGGAGGGGACATGAGAAGTCTTTGGCAGGTAGGATCAAGGATAATCCTAAAGCTTTCTACAGATATGTCAGGAATAAAGAATGACTAGGGTAAGAGTGGGGCCAGTCAAGGACAGTAGTGGGAAGTTGTACGTGGAGTCCAGGGAGATAGGAGTGGTGCTAAATGAATATTTTTCGTCAGTATTCACACAAGAAAAAGACAATGTTGTCGACGAGAATAGTGAGATACAGGCTACGAGACTAGAAGGGCTTGAGGTTCATAAGGAGGAGGTGTTAGCAATTCTGGAAAGTGTGAAAATAGATAGGTCCCCTGGGCCGGATGGGATTTACCTAAGATTCTCTGGGAAGCTAGGGAGGAGATTGCTGAGCCTTTGGCTTTGATCTTTATGTCATAATTGTCTACAGGAATAGTGCCAGAAGACTGGAGGCTCGCAAATGTTGTCCCCTTGTTCAAGAAGAGGAGTAGAGACAACCCCGGTAACTATAGACCAGTGAGCCATACTTCTGCTGTGAACAAAGAAAATTACAGCACAGGAACAGGCCCTTCGGCTCTCCCAGCCTGCGCCGATCCAGATCCTTTATCTAAACCTGTTGCCTATTTTCCAAGGTCTACTTCTCTCTGTTCCCCACCTGTTCATATATCTGTCCAGGTGCATCTTAAATGATGCTATCGTACCCGCCTCTACCACCTCCGCTGGCAAAGCATTCCAGGCACCCACCACCCTCTGC